>NW_026057585.1:4443864-4599317 GCF_023721935.1 Panthera uncia
TCAATTGTATTTATTTATTTATCTTTATTGAGTTTTAGTTGGCATCTAACATTATGGACATTGGGATAGTTTTTATTTATTTATTTAGTATTTGAAGAACCTTGTACATTTTATTTATTTCTTTTTATTGAGTTTTAGTTGACATCTGGCATTATGTTAGTTTTGAGTGTACAGCATAGTGATTTGATATTTGTATATATTGTGAAATGATCACTTCTGTGAGTCTAGTTAACATCCACAAGTAGTTAACAAAATTTTTTATGTGTGATGACGACTTTGCCAATTTTTACCACCCACCCTTACCTCCCTGCCTCTTACAACCACTAATTTGTTCTCTGTCTCTACGAACTTGGTTTTTTGTTTTTGTTTTCATTTTCTTCTTTTTTTTTTTTATGTTTATTTTTGAGACAGAAAGACACAGTGTGAATGGTGGAGGGGCAGAGAGAGAAGGAGACACAGAGTCTAAAGCAGGCTCCAGGCTCTGAGCTGACAGCAGAGAGCCTGACGCAGGGCTCCAACCCACGAACCATGAGATCATGACCTGAGCTGAAGTCGGACGCTTGGCCGACTGAGCCACCCAGGAGCCCGTGTTTTTGTTTTTAGATTCTACGTGTAAATGTGATCATACAGTATTTATCTTTCTCTTATTTCACTTAGCATAATACTCTCAAGTTAAGATTTCATACTTTTCTTTACAATTGAGTAGTATTCCACTGTGTGTGTTTGCACACCTTTTCTTTATCCATTCATCTGTCGATGGACACTTAGGTTGTTTCCATATATTGGCTGTTGTAAACAATGCTGCAATGAATGGGGGGGGTATACATATCTTTTTGAGTTAGTGTTTTCATTTTCTTTGGATAAGTACCCGGAAGTAGAATTGCTGGATCATACAGTTATTCTGTTTTTAATTTTTTGAGGAATCTTCATACTGTTTTCCTTAGTGGCTGCCCCATTTTACATTCCCACCTACAGGGCACAAGAGTTCTCTTTTCTCCACATCCTCTCTAGTACTTGTTATTTCTTGTGGGTAATTTATTAATATAACTTTAGTTCATTTGTTGTATGGTGTACAATACAACCTTCTTCTCTGTCTCAACACGGAAGTCTTTCATCAATGATGTGTGACTTGAGGGTATTTTTTTTAATGTTTATGTATTTTTAAGAGAGGGAGAGACAGAGTGTGGGTGGGGAAGGGGCAGAGAGAGAGGGGGACACAGAATCCGAAGCAGGCTCCAGGCTCCGAGCTGTCAGCACAGAGCCCTATGCGGAGCTCGAGCTCACGAACCATGAGATCGTGACCTGAGCCGAAGTCAGATGCTTAACTGACTGAGCCACCCAGGGGCCCCTTTCCTGAACGTTTAGAAGGTAGCATGGTTCAGAGTAGCTTTTCTAACCTTGCAGAGCTCTCTCTTTTCTTATTTTCCTGCAGTGTTCCAAAATATGGCAGCTTGTTCTCTGAGATTTCCTGGCTCCGCGCCATTCCCCAATTTCTATCTCCACCTCTCTTCCTTTTCTTGCTGTTATCCTTCTCTTTCTCAGTTGTGATTCCACTCCCAGTATGCCACCAGTCCTGGGAAAGGGCTCTGGTTCTTCCCACTGTTCAGAGCTGGCTCCCACCTTGCAATTGTGGATTGTTCACCTGTCTTCCCAACTTTGTATCCATGTTGTTAGCATGTGGTAAGCCTTGATGGGAGTATTTACACCACAGAAATCAGTAAACAACACAAATGGAGTTTTTAAATAGTTAAACAGCACACCACTGATTATGTTCAGCTCTTCGAATTCACTCACTGGAATTGAGGTAGGCAAAACCACTCCTATTTTGAGCTATTTTGAGCTATTGCTCTCTAACTGGTTGGTCTGGCCCACTCTCCAGGGATTTCTCACTGGCTCTTTAGGAATTCTGTTCTCAGATTCCTCCAACAGGTCACTGCCACCCTCTGCTTCCTCAGATGCCACCTCAGGTTCTATGACTGTTGGTTTAATCTCATTTGCTTTTATGCTGGGGCCCATGGGGACACAATATCATTGAGTTCTATTGCAAATGTTCACGAGATTTTGGTTTTGACACATTGCTATCATCGAGGCTTTGTTGTTTCCTTTATAGAGCATAGGTAGAGTAGATTCAGCATAGTTCTTAAGGGCCCTGGGATTTTCAGAAGAGTAAATGAACATTGGTTTCAACTTCAAGTCACCAGCTGCATTAGCCTCTAACAAGAGAGTCAGCCTGTCCTTTGAAGCTTTGAAGCCAGGCATTGACTTCTGTCTAACTATGCAAGTTCTAGATGGCATCTTCTGATGTAGGCTGTTTATCTGCATTGAAAATCTGTTTTCAGTGTAACCACCTTCATTAATTATCTTAGCTGGATCTTCTGGATACCTTGGTGCAACTTCTACATCGGCACCTGCTGCTTCACCTTGTACTTGATGTTATGGAGATGACTTCTTTCCTTAAACCTCATGAACCAACCTCTGCGAGCTTCAAACTTTTCTTCTGTGGCTTCCTCGCCTCTCCCAGCCTTCACAGAATTGAAGAAGGTTAGGGCCCTGCTTTGGATTAGGTTTTGGCTTCAGGGAATGTTGTGGCTGGTTTGATCCTTCATCCAGACCATGAGAACTTTCCCCATATCAGTAATAAGACTGCTTCTCTTTCCTATCATTCAGAGTTTCACTGGAGTAGCACTTTTCATTTCCTTCAAGAACTTGTAAATGCAACTTACCTTTGGCTAAATTCCTTGGGACAAGAGGCCTAGCTTCCAGCCTGTCTCAGCTTTCAACATGCCTTCCTCATTAAGCAGAATTATTCTAGCTTTCTATTTAAAGGAAGAGATGTGATATGCTTTCTTTCACTTGAACACTTAGAAGGCATTGAGGGGTTATTGATTTCCTAGTTTTGAAGTTGTTGTGTCTCAGGAGGCCTGAGGAGAGGGAGAAAGATGGCAGAAGAGCCAGCCAGTCAGTGGAGCAGTCAGAACACATACATTTATAGATTACGTTCTCCATCTTAGATAGACATGGTTTGTGGTCCCACAAAACAATAACAGTAGTAACATCAAAGATCACTGATCACAGATCACCATAGCAAATATAATATTAATGAACTAGCTTGAAATCGTTCAAGAATTACCAAAGTGTTACATACAGGCACAAAGTGAGCAAATGCTGTTGGAAAAATGGTGCCCATGGACTTGCCCAGCACAGGGTTGCCACAGACCTTCAATTTATAAAAAAATGCAATATCTACAAAGTGCAATAAAACAAAGCACAGTAAAATGAGGTATGCCTGTATTTAACAATAAACTGCAGGCACCAGAATTTTAAGAGAAGTAGGAGTCTAAAGTCCTCAGCACCACCACTTGAGCAAAGCATTTCATTTTTTTCTAAGCCTGTTTATTCTGTTGAATGGCATTAATACTTGACTTTTCCTCTAGCTCCTACCTCCCCGTAAGTAAATACAGATTTCAAAAAAGAAAAGAAGAAAGTTTCCAATGGGCACAAGAGGAAATTTATTCTGCCTCTTATTCTGGGCTTGAAGGTCAGCCAAAAGCCAGACTAACCCAATACAGAGAAAATCCTTTTCCTCATCAAGTTAGAATCAAAGATGAGCCACAGGTATAATGATTGTGCTTTGATGTTCTAGATCTGGGAATTAGCGAAGTTACAGGCTGCCAAGTTCCCTCTTTCCCAGCCACTTGATTCTTAATTTGTTGTTAACCATTTTGTTGCCCTCGCTTTTGTATCTCCAACCACATTTTACCCATTCTCTCTCCAATGGTGGACACCCAAGTGATCTCCCACTCCTGACCTGAGTTCAGTTTGGGTTTTGTCCACAAAGTACCTCCTCTGTTAACTAATCTATCGTCCCCTAATTGGTTTGTGATGTAATATGTGTCATAAAAATGTCCGCGTATACATGAATCTTCAGCTGAGCCCTTTATTCTACCCCAGGGGTCTCTTCTTGCACCAAAACCACACTGATTTTATTACCAAGGGTTTGTATAACTGGAATATGTCTCCCTCATTATTTCTATTTTTCCAGTTTAACTTGGTTATTTCTGGATCTTTACGTATTCAGAAAAATATATCAAGTTTCCGAAAAATCCAACTGAAATTTTTATTGGGTTGCATTGAATTTGTGGATTAATTTGGGAAGAATAAATATCATTATAACATTAAGTTGTGCCATCTAAGAGCATAGAATGTTTCTCTATTTTTTCAAATGATCTTCTGTGCTATTTATTCAAGTCTAAAATTTTTTTTTTTCCCATAAAGGTCCTGTAGAGTCTTGGTTAAGTTAATTTCTAGACCTTATATTGTTTGTGTTGCTGTTGTTAATTAGATGTATTTTTTTCCATCATAGCTCCTAGTTGGTTAATGCTAATGTAGAGAAGCCCTGTTGATTTTTTAAATTGATGTTGTCTCCAACTTTGTTGAATCATTTTTTAGTTCACATATTTCATTGATTTTAGTTTTTTAACTAATCTACAAATAATTATTTACATCTTCTCTTTAGTCCTTCCAACTATTATTTCTTTCTCTTTTTTTAACAGCATTTGCCAGAATCTCTAGTACAGTGTGGTAAACAATAGTGGTCATCCTTGTCTTGTTCCTGCTCTTAAATTAATGTTTCTTCTTTAAGTATGTATATATGTATAGGCTTTTGGAATATAGCATTTTGAGGAGTTTTACTCAATTTGTCTGTGTATCTCCCATGTATACAGGCGGTATACTTGTTATTAAACTTATCTTTCTCTTGTTAATCTGTCTTTTATTACAAAGACTCTCAGCCAAGAACCTAGACAGGTAAAGGGAAAATCAATTTTCCTCCTCTACAATTTCTTATTAATTCCTTGTAATACAAAATCTTCCCCTCCCTTCTTAAGTACACAGGATGATTTTTTTTTAATTTTTAATGTTTATTTATTTATTTAATGTTTTATTTATTATTGAGAGAGAGACAGAGCATGAGCGAGGGAGGGGCAGAGAGAGAGAGAGGGACACATAATCTGAAGCAGACTCCAGGCTCTGAGCTGTCAACACAGAGCCCAACGTGGGGCTCCAACTCATGAGCCCTGAGATCATGACCTGAGCCGAACGAAGTCAGACGCTCGCTCAACTGACTGAGCTACCCAGGCGCCCCGATGTTTATTTATTTTTGAGAGAGAGGCACACACAAAGTGTGAGCAGGAGAGGAGTACAGAGAGGGAGGCACAGATTCTGAAGCAGGCTCCAGGCTCCGAGCTGTCAGCACAGAGCCTGACAGGGGGCTCGAACCCACGAACCGTGAGATCATGACCAGAGCTGAAGTCGGATGCTTGACCGACGGAGCCACCCAGGAACCCCTACAATATGATTATTTTAAGTTCTTGGTCTGTCTGTATCAAAAATTGTGTTTCAGATGATGCATCATTCAGTGTGCTGTCTTTTTTTTTTATAGTCCTCAGTGTCTCAGAGTAACAGCTGCTCTCTGGTTCTGTGTGTTGGGGAAGCCCTGAACGCCTGGCCCCAGTCCATGTTCTTCCAAGCATACTTCAAGTGAGAGGTGGGAATAAGCCCACAGCGAGAGCCCCAGACTCCACACAACCGCTGGTGGCCGTCCCTGTTTGCTGCCACTTCACCAGGAAACTCCCTTGACTCAAGTTGCACATTTAAACTGCTAGGAAACAATGGCACCAGGAGAACATATTGTCGGGCCACCAGTTTGGGGGGTTGAGAATGGAGGTTTGTTAGAATGATCATCAGAACATGACTGGTCACTCTGCAACTCTTTTCACAAACTGGGCAGCAGGGCAGGGCTTTTGCGATGCCCCTCCTCCCACCGCTGCCTCCAGCCATCCTTCACCCCAGGCTTCAGCCTGCTTCCAACCTCATCCCTGCCCCCATCCCTACCCCTCACTCCATCCGGGCATCCTTCAGACTCCTCAGGGATTGCTCACAGCTTTAAAAAAAAATTATTCTTCAGATTCTTGCTTTCCCGCATTTTGTTAGTGCTTTCTGGGTTGATTTGGGAAGAGGCATTCAACAACCTATGACAGTTTTTGCCACGTTGCCAAGCAGAAAAAGTTTTGACATAAAATGCCATGCAAATAGATATAAAACATGCTAATTATGACAAATGCATACTTGATAATGATCAACATTCTGAGAGCTCAAAAAAGGAAAAGCTTTCTTATACTAATTGGTTATTTTGTGACATATTGTTATTAACATAAAATGACTGTGAGAACATCATTTATTTTAAGCTGCTTAAATGTCTGTGAAGACAGAGGTTTGACACAAACACCAAAGGAGTGATGACAGATGATGTTAGGATTTGTTCATCGAGAATCATGGGCAACTGCACCGTTACTGCACTGTGTCTCCCTCACGCAAACACTGAATCTTCCTCACTTGAAACGACACACCATCTTGCTAGGTTTGCTCCCTTGATGATACAACAAAACGAGGTAACTCCTGGAATGATAAAACTCAAACAACAAAACCCCAGCGTTCAGTGTTTTTCTGAGAAACCTCATCAGTCTCCATGCCCTTTCCCCTACTTTTCGCAAGACCTCTCACCTAATTAGATAGGAATCTATGCCCACTAACTCCGAGCCCCAGTGCTCCTCCATCACAAAGCTCTGGAAGCTTTGGAATCAAAGTCTGAACTTCACTGCCAGCAATCGCAAAAGGCCAATCACCTGGCAAATAAGAGACTGGCTAACCAGTAACAAGTCACAAGCTCCTCCCTTGACAACAGAGCTTGTTGTTGTCGGCTCCTCCCTTTGACAACAGAACTCACATGTAGCTGCAGGGAGGGAGCCCTAGAATTGGAGGTATAGCACTGAATTCTATTCTTAGCCCTTCCATCAAACTGAGGATATGCCCACAAGCCAGGTCACTTCATCTCTCCAAGTATCAATGTCCAAATCAACTTTGTAGAACCTTTGTGAGTACAGATCACACATGAAAGCACTTGGGAACTGCCTGTTTAGCAGATACGGGTGTATTGCATCACTATTAGTGTGAAATAAACATGGTTAATTTCCCAAAACACAAAAGCATTTCTCTAGGTCTAGACTAGAAATAACTTGCCTAAAATCCTGAAAGCATCTTTTCTTTAGGTTGAGATATAAAGTGCAAGTCTACATGGGAGGGGGTCTACTTCAATTTATGAGTCACCAGGACCTGGGATACATGCACTTTCCACACATTTGTTGAAATGAGGACTGTGAGTTTCTGCAGTAAGAGAGGCAGATGTGGCTACTAGATGTGGGTAAATCTACCTGGGAATCTTGTTTATAATTTTGCTGTCCTAAGCCATCACTCTTGGCAGCATTACTAAAAGAACAAACATTGTTTTTGCAAGACTTTCCCCCCGGATGTCTAAACATTTTAATCCATAATGATCAATTTATCTGAGTCTTAATATTTATCTATCATGACACACACTTTTGACCAATCAACACTCAGCTGAAAAGCTACAGCCCAGGAGCTGAAAATCTCACAGCAAAAATAAAAATGTCTGTTTTCACTTAGGAAGTTTCCCCATCTGTGTATGAGATGTAATAATATTGTCAATCTCAGTTGTGAAAATTAAGTAAAACAATACAAAAGTACCTATCATAGTACCTGGTACACAGTGATTTCTTAGCACATGCTGCCTTAACCAACAGAAAATAATTCCACCCACCTGTATGTCCAACGCTTAGAATAGTGCTTTTTTTGTTGTGTGTACCAAATAAAGTTTATACCAGATTGACTGATTTTGGTCCTCCATGTTATTACAATTGTCAGTTATGTGTCCATAATCCTATGTGAATATTTGCATATTTTGGTCTTAGAGCCTAATGTTCCTATTTAGCTCCAAATATTTTCTTAGAGAAGTGACCTGGATCACTCCAACATTTAGAGGAAGAGCAGCAAGGAGGAGTGGGTGGCGATTTGGAGGAAAAACATGGGACGTCAGGTCCTATAAGGCAAATGAAAAGAGTATTTCTAGGAAGAGGGAGTGAGAAGCCTTGCTGTGTGCTCCTGAGAAGTCTATAAGCTGAAGGTTCAGGACCAACCATTGGATTTGGCAATAACGAAGTCATTGATGACCTTGACAAAAGGAACTTCAGTGGAATTCTGGGAACAAAAGCTTAAATGGATTGATTAAAGGTAGAATGAGAGTAAGGATGTGAAGCATTGAAAATAGACAATGGCTTTTGTTATAGAATAGAGCATAGATTTGGTGGCACACTCAGTAAGACATTTAGGGTCAAGATGGAGTTTTCAAAGATGGGATTATACACGTATAAGAAAGGGAAATTGATAGGGAGGAAGAGAGGGGACAACTGCAGGACCACAGTCCTCACATAGACCAAAAGTGATACAATCAATGATGAGTGGATACTTCAGCCTTAAGCCAGAGCAGGGACTGTCCCTCCAGATAGGAACAGTGGGAAGGCAGAGTATTGAGTATAAAGGCAGGAGATTGCTGACTTTGCTGATGGAAGTCAGGTAGTTCTCTTCTTATTGTTTCTATTTTCTTAGTGAAATAGGGGTCAAAGTAATCAACTGAGAATGAGCGGAGGATAGGGGTTGCATACAGAAGAGGAAGTGTGACTGGCTCTGTGGAGTAGGGGAGCCAATGGACTAGGAAAATGTAGTGGAATTGTGAGGCATGCTGGGAGCCCATCTGAGATGTGTGATTGTAAATGTAAAGCTAATGAGTCAGTACAATATTGAGTTTTTCTTCAGCCATAGTTAGCTGCTCAGATACAGGCATAGATTAGACCAAGCATGGGTTTCACCAAAGTCAATGGTTTGCTTGGCCAGTCTGACAGAGAGAGTACATGGCAAGGGGTGTGTGCAACAGACTCTTTATGGTGATGCACCACAGGTAATCTGAGCTGCAGAAAGAGAGAAAAGAGGTGATTTAGAGGTATGATAAATGGGAAAAAGATGGAGGAGCCAATGGTGGTCCCAGTGGGAGAAGAATGTGGGGGTTCTTTAAAAGTGAGCTGGGAAGATACGGTTTCTAATATGGTTATTAGAAATTAAGCTCCATGAAATTAAAATTTAGGACATAATACGGATGCTGTACTGATATGGTCAGGAGTATGAGTGCACAGCGGGAGGGCTAAAGGCATGTGGAGGACAATGTCATAGAAGTGGGAACTTAAGTGAAAAGTTGGAGTCGATTACCTAGGCTGACATCTTCATGAATGTTGAGAGAATTGATGTGGACAAGCAGGCAGTGATCCATGTGGTTCAATCCTCATGAACGAGGGGAGTGGAGCAAGATTGTCAGTTGACTTCAAGAAGGAAGGGTGTGGGCTTGAAGAAAGTGGGGCTTTTGAGAGGAGGGAGAGGAAAAATTCTCCGGAAGTATCAGTGCAGAGCCAAGAGGACATGTGCCTTATTCTGAGCACTGTGGTACCTAGAGTAACGGGGGCAGGGGGGTGGATATGACCGGGCTGGCAAAGAGCCCAACCACCATTTGAAAGCTGTAGGTTGAGACAGAGCAAGAAACAAAGGTCATTTTCAGAAGAGAAATTGGAAATAAAGAATTTTGATTGATGACAGAACTTTGCCAAAGGCTGAGTGTTGGGGCACGGGTGACAGAGTGAGCGGGGAGATCGGGTTAGGGCAGTAATGCACCAAGGTATATGGAAGCAAGAATCTAAACATGATGGAAGACCCAGGAGACTTAGACTTCTGGAAGGTCTCTGTTTGTAGGGAAATGAAGTCACCTCTGATTCCCCTAAAACAAGAACCACTCTGGCTCTTCTCCATGCCTTCCACAGAGTCGAGTTAGGGAAGTTTACTGAGTGAACCAGTGAATGAATGCGTGACCTTTGTAAAATACAGGGAAAGACTGGTGCCATGAGAGAGGGGTGGAGGGAACAATTCACTGGAAGGTCAGATGGCAGGAGCCTTTTTATGGAGAAGTAGAAGAGTAGAGTGGAAAGACCAGAATCGGGAGTCAAAAGGCACAGTTGAGTCCCTAATCTGTCACTTAGGTCTTGGGGAAAGTCGTGTCATCTGACTAAATATCACTGGCCTCATCTGTAAAGTGGGCTTTTCCTGGGGAGCCCCTTTGGGGGTCCCATACTTCTATGGCAACACCTCTTGAAGTTGACTTGAAAATTGTGTAGAGCTATACACATGCAAGAGTGATGATAAAGAGAGGAGAGGTAGAGCGGAGTCCACATCCGCTCTACTCCCAGCGCTTTGCCTGTGTGCCAACAACCACTCCCAACTACTATTATTCATCCTTTTGGTTTTGAAAGATGCCCCTCATTATGCATAACATATTAAAATAATAACTGCTAACTCCACAGAGAGCATTCTGGAACAGTAAGCAAGAATAGGTCAGATGAGAAGCCAGGGTCCAAGACAGGCCAGGTGGTGTTACCTCAGGATGTGCGGCAAGGACCATCACAGCCCCATGAAGTGGCTGGCTATAAATAAGGCTGAGAAAGGAGGGATCAGAGCCATCCACCCCCACACATGCCCAGGCTCAGGGCAGCTACATACAAGTTGGAGAGATGATGTTTGTCTTCGACTCGCCCATGTTCTGAGAACTTTGGCCCAGTTTTAGAAGCCAAATGAGCCTTGATAAGCAGGGGTGGGGCTTCCAGAGGCAGGAATCTCAGAGTTCTATAAAGCCTAATGGGGCACCTCTGGGTAACTCTCCCAAGGACTGTGAATTGCTGGCTTTCTGCTTATTTCTCTGGAAATGCAACGGCTGTTGACTTCAGTGAAGCGGGTCTTGCAAGTGAAGAAAGCAATGCAGGAACCCTCCCTCTCACCTGCTAGCCTTCTTCCAGGAGCCCACCAAAGGTGAGTCACATTGTTCCCAGGGACTGTGCAGACCACTCTTTGAGAAGGGTCGTGGTACCAGTAAAAGATGGGCAGAGGGCCTGCCTTGAGGAAAAGCTCGGTAGAATCCCAGTGAAAAGTGGGCAAGGCTTGTGCACAGCCTTAGATAGGCAAGTTAACCCCTTAGGGTCTCAGCTACCTTCTCTCTAAACAGGTGGTCCCTCAGCTGCAGAGCTCCGGGATCCTGAACCTCTGATACCTGTTGTTCACAGATGACATCTTTCACTCCCCCAGCTGCACAAAGCAGTGGAAATATCAGTACCAGGGGACCCCCCCCCCGCCCCATCATTCTCTTCTCCACCACTGTTTCCACCTTTACCCTGAGCTCCTGCCAAGACCCACAGCATTCTGTGCCAACTGCAATGTTAGTCACACCCGCTGCCTCAATCACTGCAGCAAGATTCCCAATGGACTGGGGATCAGAAGCATGTTTCACTGCTCTCTGATTTCATGAGAAGGGGAAATGGGATGTAAAGATAAGTGTGTGTGTGTGTGTGTGTGTGTGTGTGTGTGCGCGCGCGCGCATGCGCAATGTGTTGCGCACAGAAGCACACACACATACCTTTTATTCGTAAACACTCCTCCGCTTTGGCCCATGTGCTTGGAGCCTACCAGCGTTGGTAGTAAAATAACTACAGCTGGCACCTTGGGACCCACTGCACCGTGGGACTAGCCCATTCCTCCCACACTGCATTCCATGAATACTTAGAAAAATGACTATGATCTAGTGTCTTCCCTTGCCTGGGACTCAGGGAACCTGGCTGTATGAATGTGTAGAGTAGGGGCTGATGCTCCTTAAACTTCTTATTCTCTTACTGATTCTCTGCCATTGTCCACATTCTCCCCCACCCTTTTTAGACAAGTCTAATGTCCCAGCTCAGCATTTAACCCGTTTTTGTATTTGTGAGGAAGGGATTGTCCTAGGTGTGCTTGTTTTAATAAGCAACAGTGGGCTTCCCAGAAAGAGACAAACCTCAGAGCTCAACCAACCTGCCTCTCCTTCTGGCATCCTTGGTTCACACTTGGGATCTTTGTTCACATTTCCTTTTTCTGATGTACTCATAGCTCATCCCATTTTCTGTGGCCTGGATGAGCATTAAGCATCCAACTCTTGATCTCAGCCCACGTCTGGGTCTCAGAGTCTTGACTTCAAGCCCTGCATTGGGCTCTGCACTGGGCATGAAGCCTACTTTGAAAAAAGCAACCAAACAAACAAACAAAAAAAATCTTCTTTATGGGTCTCTCTGTATTTCTGTCCCTTCCACAACACCAGCTCAAAATCTAACCCAAGAACTGCTCCCATCTTAGCTTATGTTTCACTGCCTGTTAAGGAAGAGTCGTGCCTTCCACTTGATGGTCCCCACCTGCTTTTCTCCTGTGCTGTGTTCCTAATCCCCTCCACTCTCCACTCCACAGGAGGGGACTGTATTCAGTCACCCTCCACTGTGACTGCCATCCCACCGTCCCCCCCCTCCAGTTCTTCATCAGCAGAAGCTCCACTCATCCATCAAGGTTGATCTCCAATGTAGCCTCTTCCACAAAATGTTTCCTGAGCCTTCTACCCATAAGAAATCTCTGCTTCCTCCAAACTCCTGTGGGATTCTGCCTATATCTCTCTTGAGGCCCTTATCACATTCTAACTCTCCGTCGAGGTATGCGTGTATATATGTATGTTTTCGTCTATTCCTCCCACTGGTCAAGGAAGTCCTCAAGAATCTTGACCTCCTCCATGGGGCGCCTGGGTGGCTCAGTCTGTTAATTGTCCGACTTCAGCTCGGGTCATGATCTCACGGTCTGTGAGTTCGAGCCCCACGTCGGTCTCTGTGCTGCCAGCTCAGAGCCTGGAGCCTGCTTCGGATTCTGTGTCTCCCTCTCTCTCTGCCCCTCCCCTGCTCATGCTCTGTCTCTCTCTGTCTCAAAGATAAATAAAAACATTTAAAAAATTAAAAAAAAAAGAATCTTGACCTCCTCTTGTTTTTTGCCTTCCCTCTCTACCTCTACAGCCTCTCCCTAGCACAGTGCCTGACATATAATAGTGAATTTTGAAACACAAGAGAAGGAGGAGAGATGGAATAAAGAAATAAAAGCTTAATGTGTATTCTTGAACCAAGCAACCTCCTCAAAACAAACCAGTTTTAAATGAAATAAAGTGATTACGCTCTAGAGAAAATGCAAGATTAAAAGGGCCCTCTTAACTCCAGTGGTCTGATGTTTCTGGAAGCCTCTACATGTTAACTTTTCTTCAAATCTCTGGAATCCATTTCCAGAAATAGCTCTCTACTAAGATCATTACAAAAGCTACAAAGTGGCTGATTCTTGGAACCTCTCCTTGAAAGCTGAGATTTCTAATTGGAAAGAGAGGGAGGGAGGGAGCTTAGAGAAGGCAGAATGAAAACAAGTCTGAGGGGAAAGCTAGCCAAGCACAAGACCAGTGCTGGCTAACCATTAGCTCCTATGTACTAGGGAAGACACTCCACAAATATTTGATAGTACAAACTCCAATTATTTGGGAGGAACACCAAATAAATAGGGCAGATAACTAAATTCCAAACCTCTCTTGTCAGAAATGGATGAACATTTATACTTTGCCTCACTGTTTTGTGATCCTGTGACCCACTTTGCCTCACAGCACTTCAAAGTGACCTTTCTGATGGGAGAACTGGGGTTTACCAGAAACCCAGAATCCTCAAGATGATTGACAAATGCACTCAACCTGAGCTACTGTTCTGGTGGCATACAGCTAAATGTATAAGCCTGCGGAGCCATCCTGTCCCTCACCATGGTCAGGAATTCTGTAGCCAGATATGAGTCAAAGGACCCTAGTGGCCCTCGTGAGTGCCTTGGTGACACCCAAGGTGGTGAAAGGACAGGGTATTTCTAACACATGAGTAACTATGAAGGTACTCTGAGCACATCACTTCACCAACGTATGCCATGATTTGACCATCTGTAAAAGGAAGAATATCACTAAATTTACCAGATTTCAGGTACTTTCGTGTGTGAACAGATGGAGGTGGACCTGGTGAGCTCTGTACTTGTAGCTGGAAGGAGAAACTCCAGAATTTCACCAGGGATATTAGCAGTCAGGGTTAAAGCAAGGTGGGTAGGTCCAGGAAAGAAACAGATTATCTCTTCCCTCTTCCACTGTCTCCTTCCCCATTTCCTCTCTGTTCCATTTAGAATTATTCTCTCTGTCTTCCATATTCTCACAGCATTTGCTTCTTACACTATGTATTTAGCTGTAAAATGCCTCTTCCATTAGACTGTGCTCTTTTGGTGGGCACAAAGGATGTCGTCTTCACTACTGGGCATCAAGAACATTGTGTGGGATGTGCTCAGTAAATATTGGGAGGCCCAATCAAGAAAAGCAGAGAGGATGGAATCAAGCATCAAAGTGCCTTAAAAAGTAGAAAAACAATAAGTGTGTTCTTGTGAAGTAAAAAGAAAGAAGAAGGAGGAAGGAGGTTAATGAGAGGGGCACTTTAAAAATGAATGATAGATTTTTAAAATTATATCCTATGGGGTTTATGACATGTGTAGAAGTAAACCATATCACAATAATAGCTCAAAGGGAGGGAGAGGATAAATGAAGTTAAACTAAAGTATGGTTTTTCACTGTTCAGAAAGTAGAAGTATTAATTTAAGTTAGAGTACAATAAACCAAGCATGTATATTGTAATCTCTCTGAGGTCATTGCTAAACGGAAAAGAGGGGATAAAATGGAATAATAATAAATACTCGCTTAATCCAAAAGAATACAGGAAAGAAGAAATGAAGAAACAAAGTCCATATGAGAGAAATGGAAATAAATAGTGAGATAATCAATTTAATCCCATCTATATTAGTCATCACAATAAATGTAATTGGAATAGTTACTCCAACTAAAGCATCAATATTATAAGACTTGTTAAAAAAGAAACAAAAAAGACCTAACTATGTGCTGTTTAGAAGAGATATGTTTTGAATATAAAGACCCTAAGAAGTTAAAAGTATAAAAGGACAGCAAAAGATATACCATGCAAACAGTAATAGAAAAAAAAAAGAAGGCAGCTTTCTTAACATCAGGAGAAGTAGACCTTATGGAAGAAATATCACAAAGATAAAGAGGGACATCTAATAAGGATAAGAGAGTCAATTCAACAGAAAGATAACCATCTCAAATTTGCATTCATTTGACAATATAGCTTCAAAATACAGGAAAAATGGATGAAATAATTGCTGTGTTATATTTTGAGGAGACTGGCTGGAGACCACTTGTAAGATCTTGATTGTTATCTCCACTACAGGTTTTCTACAGTTCCTGCTGTCCCCTTGGCCAAAACAGATACTTGGCCAGAGAATGTGGGGATCCTTGCCTTGGAGGTCTATTTCCCAGCCCAATATGTGGACCAAACAGACCTGGAGAAATATAACAATGTGGAAGCAGGGAGGTACACAGTGGGCTTGGGCCAAACCCATATGGGCTTCTGCTCAGTCCAGGAGGACATCAACTCCCTGTGCCTGACGGTGGTACAGCAGCTGATGGAACACACGCAGCTCCCGTGGGACTCTGTGGGCAGGCTGGAAGTGGGCACTGAGACCATCATCGACAAGTCCAAGGCTGTCAAAACAGTGCTCATGGAGCTCTTCCAGGATTCGGGCAACACTGACATTGAGGGCATAGATACCACCAATGCCTGCTACGGTGGCACTGCCTCCCTCTTCAATGCTGCCAACTGGGTAGAGTCCAGCTCCTGGGATGGTAGGTGCTGCCTGAGACCTCGTGTAAGATAGGAGCTGGGTTCAAGGCTGGATCCTTAGTTTTGTTTCTCCATTTCCCCAGTGGTTTCATCAGGGAATGAAGGACAACTCATTTATACAGCTGCTGCTGTCATCAACAACTACAATGATGATAAATGCTTAGACTTATATAGCTTTATACTGTTAATTAGGTAGCATGTGTACATAGCCATTCACTTCCAACAGCCTAGGAAGTGATTTTGATGCCTAGTTTATCGGTGAAAAAATGGAGGGTCCAATATCTTACACATAGTGTGTGGCAGGGGTGAGATGCCAAACCAAACCCAATATATTCCTCTTTCTTGTAAGCTTCTCTTTAGCCTCTGAGAGACAGAAATTTGTACAAGTTTAGATGTTAAGGGGAAGACACCCTGGTAGAAATAGACCCAGAGAATCACAGAATACACTAGTACACAGAGTATTTCTTCTCTTTCTACCTTTCCTGGTTACTAGGAAATTGTTTTTTGCTTAACATACGAACATTATCCTGTCTCTTACTTATATTTTCCCTCAATGATATATTAGAGGATGAACACCTGTTGTGATAGCAAGAAAATGTCCAAGAGAAACAGAACAAGTTGAGAGTTTGAAACCTAGCTCTGTTGATCATTGTTGACAAGTCCCTTAACCACTTTGAGCCTCAGAGTTCTTATTTGGTGACCTGCCTTGCAGGGATGGTAAAAAGACTGTAGAAGAGATTCACAGAGCCGTGAAAGAACATTTCTGTCAAGGCACTTAGTATATTTACTAAGTTGGAAACTAGAGTTTAAAACTGTAGAAACCGTAATTAACATTAATTGTAAAGTCTTAATGTTGGCAGGGAACTTAAAGTTTATCTAATCAAATATTCTTTGTTTAAAGAGAGGCCAAGAGTTGAACTCTTTGCCTCTGATCACACAGGATGGCAGTGCAATTCACACATCCATTCAGTATTGATTCTGACTGTTCTGTGTAGCCTCACCATCAAAGGTTCCATTGACTTGGGATGTCCCAGCCCCTACATCATCAAGTATGTTCTTACAATGCTTCTCCTACTTGGCACTTATTGCCCGTCCAGCAACCCCTACTCCTGTCATCACCAATATGTCCAGTCAAGCATTTAGTTGGAGAATAGAAATGAAGGGCAAGGGACACTCACCAACCTTTAACCAAAACTCAGAACCTTGTTCGGGAATATCATAAGCTTCAAGCATGTCATTTCAAATGAGTAGATTCTGCTGAGTGGCAGCATACTCCACAGGAGGGCATCCTTCTTTAACATGATGTCTTGGTCAGAGGGAGGAAAAAAAACTTGAGATGTGAATCATTTTGTATCAAAACAAAAGCGTATTTAAACTTTAGCCTAATGGCAACCACCAAGACTAGACAAAATCAGTGTAGGTGGGATTTCTGCTTTGACCTGGCCAACGTTCCACCTGGGATCCCTCAGATGGACAGAGATGGTTCTGGGACTTACCAGGAATTTCAGAATCACTCCAGAGAGACAGTAGGGTATGAGGGAAGGAAAAAGTCGTATAGCCTCAGATTGTCCAGCAGACTTCAATTTTTGCTCTTTTTTTTTCTTTAGTGAAAGTAATTGAAATTTATAATTAAAAAATATACACATACACAAAAGAGTGGACAGTGAAGAAAAAGTTCCCTTTCGACACCCCATTATCACTTTCCAGAATTTCACGCTAACGGTTTCTATATATTCTTCCAGAATTTTTCTATGTACTTCCAAGCATACACATAAGTATTCAGTTTTAAACATTGTACATATTATTCCTCATCTCCGTGATGTCTTAGAGGTCATTTTATATCACTATATATAAGGTCTACTTCATCTTTGAAAAGCCTTACAATATTCTATTGATGAATATGCCAAACTTTATTTAATTGGTCCCATATTGATAGATCTTTAGACTGTGTATTTTTTACAATTATACAAAAATGTTTTATTTTTTAATTAGAGAGAGAAAGAGAGAGCCTGCAAGTGAGAGAGAGGGGCAGAGGGAGAGAGAGAGAATCTTAAGCAAGCTCTATGCTCAGTGTGTAACCCAATGGAGGGCTCAATCCCACAACCCTGGGATCATGACCTGAGCTGAAATCAAAGTTAGCTGCTTAACCGATTGATTGAGCCACCCAGGTGCCCTTAAAAACATGTTTTAATGAACATTGTATAATAGCTTGTGATAATGTGGTAAGAATAAGTTCTTAGAAATGGAGTTGCTTCATATGTTGATTTGAAAGTTTAATAGAGGGGCACCTGGGTGGCTCAGTCGGTTGAACCTCTGACTCTTGATTTCAGCTCAGGTCATGATCTCACGGTTAGTGAGATTGAACCCTGTATCAGGCTCTGCGCTGACAGAGCAGAGGCTGCTTGGGATTCTCTCTCTCCCTCTCTGTCCCTCTCCCGCACACATACACACTATCTCAGAATAAATAAATAAACTTTTAAAATAAATAAATAAAAGTTTGATAGAATGTGCCAAACTGTTCTTCAAGATGTACTAAAAAGTACATTCTTACAATACATATTATCAAACTTTCTAATCTTTGTCAACTTAA
Source organism: Panthera uncia (assembly GCF_023721935.1). Lineage (NCBI taxonomy): Eukaryota > Metazoa > Chordata > Mammalia > Carnivora > Felidae > Panthera > Panthera uncia. Next base: position 4,462,048 of record NW_026057585.1, read on the forward strand.
TAGGGAAAAATAAGAATTTGTCTTTTTTTTCATTATAAGAGAACTTCAATATTTTTGGGGATGTTCATTGGCCATTCTCCTATTACATACCTTGTTTTTTTATGAGACTTTTATAAATGAAAGAAAATAGCTTTTTGTTGATTTTAAATATTGTAAATATGTCCCCAGTTTGTCTGAGCTTGTTTCTTTTTTTTTATTTTTTTTAATGTTTATTTATTTTTGAGAGAGACAGAGACAGAGCATGGGCGGGGGGCAGTGACAGAGACACAGAATCTGAAACAGGCTCCAGGCTCAGCTGTCAGCATAGAGCCTGATGCAGGGCTCAAACTCACGGACCGTGACATCATGACCTAAGCCGAAGTCGGACACCCAACCAACTAAGCCACCCAAGCACCCCTGTCTGAGCTTGTTTCTGATAAAAAGTTTGAATTTTTAGATAGCCAAATTTATTAATCTTTTCTTTAACAGCTTCTAAATACTTTTTTTATAGTTTCCAAACTATATATAAACTATATATAAAACAATATTTTTGTTGTTGGGGATGGAGTTGGGAGTTATTCGAATTCTTAAAAGAAGGTTCTTGGGTTTCAATGAATTTGTGTTGGAATCCTGACCCTAAATCCTTATCATACTATCTATTAGCTGTGTGCCTTGGCCAAGTGACTTAAGTTCCTTGGGCCTCAATTTCTTTGTCTATAAAGAGGGAATAACTGTACCTGATATATAGGCTTATTGTGAGAGCAGGGATATTTGTTTTTGTTCACTGGTCTATCTTCATTACCTAAAATTGTGCCTGGGTCATAGAAAGCACCCCATCTACTCAAGATTTGGTAGTGATGATAATTACGTCTTGTCTCTCATTACAGGTCGCTATGCAATGGTGGTCTGTGGAGACATTGCAGTCTATCCCAGTGGTAACGCTCGTCCCACAGGTGGGGCTGGAGCCGTGGCCATGCTGGTTGGACCCAAGGCCCCTCTGACCCTCGAGAGAGGTCTGTGATAAACTGTGGATATGTGGTACAAAGAGACTGTGCATGGCATAGTCAAATACATAGCTACCAATCCCAAACTGGCATACTCACTATGCAGAGCTAAAGTATGGATTTGAGGATGACATTGCTTGCCTTCAAAAGGCTGTATGTACTGGGGAGCAAAGGGCAGGGAGGAAGGGAAGAGAGGGATCGGTGAGCTTTCCTCTTCTGCACGATCACACATAGGGATAATGATGCATGGAACGAGTGGCATTGATGCTGTAGATGAGGACCCTTAAGGAGCTAGACTGGCAACTGAATATGAAAGAAGATAATTGGGTATGAGGAGAAAGGTTCTCCCTTGAGACTTTTGGCATCTATTCCAGATTTTAAGCCTGTATAGGTATGGAAAGGGAAATATACATCTCATGCTATAAGGGCAACAATCTGTTCAACTTCCTTTGAATGTGTGAGGGATGTTGAGTGGGTTCAGGCTTGAGCATGAGACAGAGGAAGACCAAGAAATTATTGGCACATGGTTCTCCTATCCTCTCTGCTCTGTGGGGACTGCATTGTACAGTCCTGAATCCCTCTGTGTGCCTTGCCAGGGCTTAGGGGAACCCACATGGAGAACGTATACGACTTCTACAAACCAGATGGGGCTACAGAGTACCCAATGGTGGATGGGAAGCTCTCCATCCAGTGCTACCTACGGGCCTTGGACAGATGTTACACATTATACCGTCAAAAAATCCAGAACCAGTGGAAGCAAGGTATGGGGCTCAGAGGGTAGAAAATGGGGACTCTATTTTCATGGGGCCAAGGGTTTGTCCTAAAAGCTTAAGACAAGGTTTCTTCTCTCCTCCAAAAATGATCTCAAGAGAATTGCTTCATGTAATCCCTTTGACACCCTTTGACACCCTGTAAGTCATCGAGAGTGAAAGTACCCTTCCTTTGACACCCTTCAATGGGTCTATGGTTAAGTCCATCTGGAAGCCATCCAAATTCAAGTATGAAGTTAAATGAAAGAAAAGAAACAATTCAGAACCAAAGCCACCAGTAGGAAACCAGTGGGTGTCAGCCACCTGGGGAGGTACTGTGGTGAGTCAGAATAACCACCTCCTACTGGGGCTAGGATTTGTTTCTGTTGAAGCCAGGAGTGATTTGACTCATGATTTGTAGTTTGCTACCTCTTAAAGTCTGGTTGATGTTGAAAAATCTGACCTCTATTTTTGGTACACTAGCATATTAGTGTTGAAAAATCTGACCTCTATTTTTGGTACACTAACGTATTAGTGATTTGTCTTTGGATGGTAATGTTACAAGTTAATTTTATTTTCACCTTTAGTTTCTGAGTTTTCCTGCTAAGAAAACATGTACCGCTTTCGTAATCAGAAAAGAAACAAACTTCAGCTTAAAAATACAGAGCAATCTACTTTAAAGAAAATACAAGGGTTCTTAACTGCGTACTCCTGCCCAGACAAGCATCAGTGTAGGAAAAGGCATGTACAGAAGTGCCAGAGCACGGATGCTCTAGGGGTGGCCTAAGGAGCCACTTCTTGACCCTTTCCACCATGCTGAGAGGAATGCCAGCTGCCACCGACCCCACGGGTTAAGCAGTCCACCTGGACCTCTCTACCTCCCGTCCACTATAAAATCGCTCTTGGCTAATTACTCTCACCAGCTCGGAATCCTTTTGGCATTCTAATTTTGCTCCTTAACCTCCTACGAAATTTGATTGATGCTGCTTTGACTCTCAGCACTAAATTATAAACACTCCTAAGGGCAGAGGGCACATTGCCCTCCTCCTTGGAGTGAGAGAGACAGTCTGGGGTGTAGAGTCAGAGACATCAGAACCTAAATCCAAAGTCAGCCGTTTTCAAGATGGGTAATCGTGGACACATGCCCTAGCTTCATATTTTAGAGACTCTGTTTCCTCCTCTGAAAAATAGAGAAAGTAATGCAACAGTAGTTTGATTTGGAGGAATTATCTGTCAGAAAGGTTGGCAACAGTAGAGAGGAAGAAAATATTTGTTTCTCTCACTTCTTTCTTTTTAAGTAAGTGCTTAGCAGAATGCTCGTTAAGTGAATGAACAAACCCATGTGGGTTGCTGGAGGCTGTGAGTCCCTCAGCACACTTAGGTCGCGGGACACAGGTCTAAATGGCTCATCTGCCATGGCACATCCTTGCTTTCACATTTCCTCTTCCAGCTGGCATCGATCGGCCTTTCACTCTCGATGACTTACAGTTTATGATCTTTCACACGCCCTTCTGCAAGATGGTCCAGAAATCTCTGGCTCGCCTGATGTTCAATGACTTCCTGTCAGCCAGCAGCAACACAAAGACCAGCCTGTATAAGGGGCTGGAGGACTTCAGGTGAGTCCTCTTTGGGGGAACCTAGACGTTCGTGAGGGCTGAGGAAAGAGGAGGTTTCTGCACGTCTAGGCAGCCATGGGGGGAGAAGGGGCAATCCTCCAACACAATACAAATGACACGGAGTCCACGAGTTATTGGGTAATGGTCTGCATAGCGCCCTCCTCCTTTTATCTCAGGGAGCACAGGGCGTTTGCCAGCACCTCGAGATCAAGTGGCTATAAGAAGCTTCAGAGAATAAGAAAAAAAGGGGAAAGGGAGTGTGGCTAAATCATTCAGTCAAGAAACATTTTTTTTTTAATTTCTAATGTTTATTTATTTTTGAGAGAAAGGGAGACAGAGCATGAGCGGGAGAGGGGCAGAGAGAGAGGGAGACACAGACTCTGAAGCAGCTCCAGGCTCTGAGCTGTCAGCACGGAGCCTGACTCGGGGCTCGAACCCACAAACCGTGAGATCATGACCCTAGCCGAAGTCCAAAACTTAACCAACGGAGCCACCCAGGTGTCCCAAGTCAAAAAAACATTTTATGAACATCAGCTATGCGTCAGGCATCATAGTAAACTCTAAGGACACCAAAATGAATGTGACTCCCTGGTCCCTGCCTTGAGGATCTTACAGAAACACCTAGAAGCAGATAATCACAGTATGAGATGGCAACTTCAGGAGCGTCAGGCCTCATTCTCACTTGCCTTTGGTTTAATGTCTCACTTGTTGCCTCAATTTCCTCCACCTATGAAATGGAGATAGTCTAGCTCACCCCCTTAGAAGAGTACTATTTATTGAGGCATCACTCTAAGACATTTAGAAAAGAAGACTCTTCAATATACAGTTCCCACTGGGAAGAAAATATTCCCTTTTATTCTTGGTAGCTGTTTTTTTTCAAGTTTTGGTGTATTCTACCAACACTTGCCCCTATTGCTAACCTACTGCCCCTACTAACCTCACCACTAACTAAAATGTCAAAATTAGCACAAACACTGCTTCTAAGACCCATGTCTTAGATCCATGTCTTAGAAGTAAGTGTTTCTGTCCCATGAAAAACAAAATTCTAATATACACCAAAGGTAATAGTTTACTGTCTTTAATATATGAAAGCCTCATCAACAATAAGATAAACACCCTGATAGAAAACGGAGAAAAAGATATGGACCAGAAATTTCCTCGAAGAAGAAATGCACACGATCCTATTTTTCAACGTGTGCACTCAGTGGCAACGAATCTAAGCGAGTTACCATTTTCCTTACATAGCTGTTTTAAAATTTGAACACCCAGAAGTGACAAGGCTCTGGGAAGACAGGCAACCATGGACGTGTCAACTGACACAAGGACATTGGGGAGAAATAGGAAAACACGAAGCAAAGGCCTTGAAGAGGTGCACACCTTTTGGTTCAGTAAATCCACACGTTGAAGGGAACAGGTAGCTCTTTGCTGTAGTGTTTTCACTGGGGGACAGGCGTGGGGAGAGTAGTTAAGGTAGGGCATGTTGTACCATGACTCATTCTGCAGCCTTTAAAAATAATGTTATGGAAGATGATTTAATGTCATAGGAAAAATTAGCCAGGGAAGCATGATGAGTAGAATGCATAGCATGATTTTATTTTCCACTTAACTCTATGAAAGCAGGATGTATTCCGCAAGAACAGTATGACCTAAGTGCTCTCTCTGAATGGTAGGACTCTTAGTGACATCGTTTTTCTTTGTGCTTGTCTGTATTTCCTAATATTTTATAATAAAAACACGTGCCCCAAAGTCTTCTTTCCAGAAGCTGTTACTTTCCTCCCCTCTTATGCTGTCTCACCTGGCCTGTTTTTCTGGCCGCCTCCCAGGGGGCTAAAGCTGGAAGACACCTACACCAACAAGGACCTGGATAAGGCACTTCAAAAGGCCTCTCTGGACATGTTCAACAAGAAAACCAAGGCCTCCCTTTACCTCTCCACGCACAACGGGAATACATACACCTCATCGCTGTATGGATGCTTGGCTTCCCTTCTGTCCCAGTGAGTACTGTGTCTGGTCCCACCATCTCCCTCCCAACCCACGGTCAGAGGGGTCAACCAAGTTTGGTTCCTCTTCTAGTTCAGAAATTTGTAAGGAAGGAAAGAAAGAAGGAGAGAAAATGAAAGAAACTTGTTTCAAAAGTATATGTATAGGCAGCTTTACTATCGGTATTAAACAATGGTCTCCAATGTGATGTTGTATGATGTCAAGGGATGTGCAAGACCTGCCCGGATGCAGCAAGTATACAGGAGCACTTTTGTGCATGTTTTTATCCCATCCATTTGAAGTCTCTGTACTTAGGAAGAGAGTACACAGCACTCCACTGAGTTAGAGAGCACTTAACTGGTGGTTAAGAGTCAAGCTGTAGAACCTGCAACCTAGGTTCAAATACCACTTATCAGCTTTGACCTTGGAAAAATACTTAACCTCTGTGTGCCTCACTTTCCCCATCTATAAAATGTGTACACTAATAATACCTACCTTTTTGGGTTTTGATGAGTGTTAAATGTCTAAAAGAATTAAGGGCACCTCGATGGCTTAGTCGGTTAAGCTTCTGACTTTGGCTCAGGTGATGATCTCATGGTCCATGAGTTTGAGCCCCATGTCGGGCTCTGTGCTGACAGCTCAGAGCCTGGAGCCGGCTTCGGATTTTGTGTCTCCCTCTCTCTCTGCCCCTCCCCCGCTTGTACTCTGTCTCTCTCTCAAAAATAAATAAACATTAAAAAAATTTTTTTTTAAGAATTGAAACAGTAGTGTTCAGCAAGTGCTCAGATGTTATTTGGTATTTCTGTTGATATTCTATTTTGTGGGTTTTATAAGGTGATACCTGTACTATAGTACCTGTATATAACATAAGATATATATATGTATGTATATATATATATATATATGAACTCGATCAAATTATTACTGATGAGGGGATGATAAAAAAGTTACATGTGGTGAAACATTACCAGCAAACATGGAAGCCTTGAATTGGTCTGACCTCCAAACTTCGAGTTCACTGAATTCATCTTGTCCTCATAGGTGAGAAGGAGCCCCTTTCATACCCCCAAATTCCGTTATGCTCATTGTGCCTTCGGTAGCTTGGATTTTAGTTGCTCTCCTCCTGGCAGATTTTCTTCTCTCTGGGCCTATCCCCAGGGTCTTCCAAAAGTCCCTATTTGCGTAGAGAGCCTGGAGCCCATTTCTACTTGCAAGAGGTTGACTAGATTGGGCCGATAGGTTGGCTTATTTGAAGTGCAGAGTATAATGCCAATATGTTTCTGGGGTTTTGATTTCTTTCCCTGCAGGCACTCTGCCCAAGACTTGGCTGGCTCCAGGATTGGGGCCTTCTCTTACGGCTCTGGCTTGGCAGCGAGTTTTTTTTCATTTCGAGTGTCCCAGGATGCTTCTCCAGGTGAGTTCTATCAGGCACTTCTGGTAAGATTCATCTGGTAAAAGAAACCACGCTCTGCCTCATCACTACTGAGGCTCCTATCTTGACAGATGATGTTGTGATTAAAAGCCAAGGAACTCCCTGAAGGGATTTAAGCAATGGAGTAAGTTTGTCTAACTTATGTAGTTGAAGCATTTGCCTGGCTCCTACTTGGACTAGACTGAAGAGAAACAAAGGCAAAAACAGGGGAACAAGTCAGGTCATTCCAGCAAATAGACGAGGCAAGAAATAATCAATGGTCATTTGTCACAACCGGTTAAAGGAAAGTTGGTGGGTTTGAGATATCCAATAAATAAATATTTGCTGATTATTTTACGTCAGATGTGATCAGGGGTGCACACGTAAGCACTGTGTGGGACATACCTTGACTGGATGAGTGTGTTTGCTTGTATGTTTTGCTAACATTATGTTTGCTGACCTTTATCATTTCTTGACATGCTAAGCCCCACACAGCACTTTCCTTCAGGGTCTGAACTTTCACAGAACCTCGCTGTCTATCGGACTCATGGTCAGCAGCAGTGATAATGACCGTGAAGTAGATTTAACAGTCTGGCCACTGTCTCCCAGGATCCCCCCTGGAGAAGCTGGTGTCCAGTGTCTCAGACCTGCCAAAACGCCTCGCCTCCCGGAAGCGTATGTCTCCCGAGGAGTTCACAGAAATAATGGACCAAAGAGAACAATTCTACCATAAGGGTAAGAAAAAGGGCAGGAAGAGAAAGAGAGGGATTTTTGTTCTCAGATTCCACGCCAGGGGCAGAGAGCTGGGGATTCATCGGAAGTCTGGACTACAGCGGGCCAGTGCAAATATGTCTATGATATGATGGGGAGAAAACCTGTTATGTCCAAGGATGCAAGAATTGAGTGGGGAAGCATTTAGCAGAGTAGAGAAGAGGGGGGAGGCAGCATGTAACTTCCCAGGATAGACTGTAGCTACCTACTCAAAACAGGATACGGGACAGTGTAGTCCCAAGGATACTAGATGCGTGGTCTTGAAAACTGCTATCTGTGTAACAGGTGAAAGAACCCAGACTTTGGAGCTGGATATTCCAATCTAAACTGACCTATGACAAACATCAGCTCTTTATCTTTGGGGAAACTATTGAAATCTTACTCAGTTGTCTCATTCTAAAGTCATTACCAGCTTTGCAGGATTGCCAATTGATTAAATGAATTAATGTATATAAATAAGCTATCAACAGATATTACTATCTCTGCCTACCTGCCCCCTTTCCTTAAGAAACATTAAAAAAAAAGTATTGCCCTCCCCCCAAAAAAGCAACAAAGGAAAAAAAGACAAAAGCTAAAGTTACAACTGGAAAGACCAGATGGTGTTTTAAAACAATTTTTTTAATGTTTATTTTTGAGAGAGAGAGACTCAGAACACGAGCAGGGGAGGGGCAGCGAGTGAGGGAGACCCAGGCAGGCTCCAGGCTCTGAGCTGTCAGCACAGAGCCCAATATGGGCTTGAACTCATGAGCCATGAGATCATGACCTGAGCCGAAGTCAGATGCTTAACCGACTAGCCACCCAGGCAGTGGTTTTAAAACCAGTACCAGAACAAAACATATTTTCTCAAAGACTTGGGACACATGGCTTGCAGTGTGATATGAAAAGGACACAGAATTCACAGAAATGGGAACGTTCTGGAAAACTTTAGACCTAGTAGTCTGCATGTCTGCAACAGGGGACATGTTAGAATAAAGAAGAAAAACAAAATAAAAACAGGACCCAAGATGAATGCTGACGGACAAAGAACAGAAATACTACAATGCATCAGATCCAGAGAATTTAGGGCTAGGAAGGAAGTGTCTGTTAGAAGCCAGGAAGCTCAAAGGCACACATACCTCAAGCCAGATAGCATTGACAAAAGGACATGATGAGGACTTCAATAGAGGAAGGGTGAGTTTACTGTAGGGAAAGGTCATACTCCTTGAGGAAAAGTTCTAATAGGCAAGCCAAATACTAGATTCAAGATGGCTGCTTCTGGTTCTTGGGCTGGTCCCGGGCTCTGTCGGGGGGGAGGTAACAGGTGGCCTCACAGCCCCTTGCAGCACAGCCAGGACAGCTTCACCGTGAAGGCATCCCCAGACTATTGTCTCTTCCCCACCCCCATGCAGCCTTCCCTAAGCATTGCTTCTGCTCCCTCCACAGTGAATTTCTCACCACCTGGTGACATAAGCAGCCTGTTCCCAGGCACCTGGTACCTGGAGCAAGTGGATGAGCTACATCGTCGCAAGTACGCCCGGCGGCCGGTCTAAAGGTGGTGAGTGATTCTGCAGGGCTGGTGGCACAGAGCTTTTCCTCTTCAGATGCAGTTCCGATAGTGTCACCAGGCCAGGCTGGATCGATAGCTCCAAGGTGATCAGAGGTGGGGAGTTTGTACCACGAGGACCACGTCAAACTGTTGGGGCTCTTTGCCTTGGAACGACTAGAGCTGGGGAAGGGCCATGCTTGAAACTTGGGAATGTCAAAAAAAAAAAAAGGGGGCAACTCGTTTACCCAACCTGCTCACCAGGGCAAGGTCCCCTAGAAGCTTGGCAGAAACCAAGTTAGCATCTATGAGGGGAAGCAGGCTGTGAGCCTGAGCCTGTGGGACTTGTTCTTCCAGCGGGGACAGACCAGTAACAAAGATGAGTGGCTTCAGGAAAGGTACTCACTGGTGTGTTGGGGGCAGATCCATGAAGAAACAGGGTGCTGGGGATTCTGCTGGAGCCAGAAGCTTGGGTGGAAGGGAGCCTCACCATGTAGTCCTTCCTGGGGAGGAAGGGGTGAGGTGTGGAAACTCAGCAGGGGATGGGAGTGGGGAGGACAGAAGGGTTCCTGCCAGAGGACTGCCTGAGAAGGGGGCATGGGAGACTTCTTTGGGTGCTTTTAAAAGGAAAGTCAAGAATTCCAATTTAGAATCTTGTAGTTCATGGACTCAGACATCTGCCTTCGGTTTATCTTGCAAGTTGGTAAAATGCAGAATGGAGGAGGGAGAAGCAATTTCTGCAACGACCCATAAATCTCAATAAATGCAATCCCCAAATACTTCCTGTGTGTGCACGTGTATAGTGTCCCTCCTTTGGTAGATGAAGGAAGAAGGGTAAAAATGTTTGCGAAGGACAAGGTGTGGAGCAAGGGAAGAGGAGGAAGCCCGCGGGGAAAGGAGATATGCGGATAAAGCAGCAAGACCACAGGATTCAGATGTCCTCGGTTCCCACGGCCTGGCCTCCCCTGCAGGGATGTGAAGTGCCAGGCGAGGTGGACAAGGGGCCTGCCGGGCCAGGCCCGCAGGGTGTGGTGGACTCACGAGCTCAGCGAGCAGGGTCACAGACTTTGGCACTGCCTTGGGGCCACTGGTTGCTGGCTTGCTTGTTTGCAGTCTGATTCTTACGGGCAAGTCAGTGGCAAAGAGGAGACAGCTGCATGCGTCAAGCTAGTTCAGGCATCAGAAGCAGAGAGAGAGGGGGGCGCCTGGGGGGCCCAGTCGGCTAAGCGTGTGACCTCGGCTCGGGTCACAATCTCACGGTACATGAGTTCGAGCCCCACATCAGGCTCTGCATTGATGGTGTGGAGCCTGCTTGGGATTCACTGTCTCCCTCTCTCTCTGCCTCTCCCCCACTCATTCTTGTTCTCTCTCAAAAAAATTAATTAATTAATTTAAAAAAAAAAAGAGGAGAGAGACAGAAAAATTTGGGACTTTCAAAGGAGAGTTTCCGAATTAGGCTCCCTTCCCATCACGATCCATAAACATGATGCCTCTGAAGAGGAAAGCTGGGGCTCCTGTCGTCATCTCTCTCATGCTGATAACTCGTACAAGCGAGGAACCTACCACAATGAAATTTTAGCTGAGTTAGATTTTATGTCAGTGTGGTGCTCTGGGGAGCTCCATCTCATCACCATCCAGCCTTGCCAGCTTGCTTTTTTATTATTATTATTTTACTATTATTTTTTTTAACGTTTATTTATTTTTGAGAGAGAGACAGAGACAGAGTGCAAGTGGGAGAGGGGCAGAAAGAGAGGGAGACCCAGAATCCGAAGCAGGGTCCAGGCTCTGAGCTGTCAGCACAGCTGAACCACCCAGGCACCCCAACCAGCCTGCTCTTGCATCAGGCAGGATGTGTCCCTTGGCTCCCGTGGCACGGGGCACAGGGGGGGCTCAGGCACCTAGGCTCGGGTCTGGGTGGGCAGCAGAGCTCCCCAGACCTCAGGACCAGGTAGGAGAGCCCCTCTGCATAGCCTCACCTCAGGCAAGAAACAGGTACCAGGAGCAAGGGGGGGATGCCCAGGATGAGAGTTGCATTGATGTGGTTCTTTTCTTTCTTTAAATTCTACAGATCCATGGAGTGGTTCCTGAGAAATCTACACCAGCAGAATTTCTGCCCACGGATCATATTTTTAAAAGCCCACTCTTAGATGGAAATGGATTGGATCGGACACAGTAGCCCCCAGAAGCACTGCCCCTGGAGAGTGAGGGGCCATCCTTAGCACTCTTTATGTCTTTCTCTGCCACAATCACTGTCAAGGGCTTATGGTACTGCAGCGGTCTTCTGGGGAGGAGGGGTTGGAAAGAAGGCCTAGCTCACAATCGCTGCCCTCCAGAACTGTGAAAACACCCAGATAACTTTGCTTATCACAGCTTCGTGGCTGTTTGTATCATTATTAAATTTCTGTGCTGTTATAGCTTCATTCCTTTCTTAAGTTTTTCTGTCAATTTCTAAATTTTATACCAGGAACTTATTTATTTATTTTTTTACATTTATTTATCTTTGAGAGACAGAGTGTGAGTAGGAGAGGGGCAGAGAGAGAAGGAGACACAGAATTCGAAGCAGACTCCAGGCCCTGAGCTGTCAGCACAGAGCCTGACGTGGGGCGCAAACCCATGAACTGCAAGATCATGACCAGAGCTTAAGTTGGATGCTCAACCGACTGAGCCCCCCAGGTGCCCTATATAAACCCATATGACACAATGCAAAAGTTAGAGGGAGGAACTCGCTCTTATAGTTCTCGGAAACCAGCACAAAACCTGCACCAGCCAACATGCACAGAAGCCTGCTGGACCTTCGGGCTCCGCGGCCCCCAGTCTCCTCACCACACCGCTCCCCCCACCCCCAGCTGTAAAACTGCTAAGCACACACCTCACACCCTCCCTCTCTCCGTCCAGTTCCACTCTCTGAGAGGCTTAGGGGAAACAGCTTCTGCGCCCAGCTTCCTTCCCTGATCTAATGATGCCACCATGCAGAACAGGCTAGAAATGACTTCAAGGGCAACCAAAGCTCCTCGTTCAGGCCTTGCCAGTGTTATCTGGGGCAATAAACACAGGGCAGAGGTTAATACAGCATGCTTTTTACTCCTCTAGCCAAAAAAAAAAAAAGAATTTTGGTAGCTACCAGGGAATTTTTCCACCACAAGATGGTTTGTACCCCCTTGGGTTAGGGCACTGCTTTTTCTAGGGTCCTCATAAAATAGCAGTGGTTCAGGGAGGTGGGATTGAGCTGGGAGAGGTGCGAGAGGGGAGAGGTGCGGAGGACAAGGGGCCTTTTAGAAAGCTTCCTCAGCTGTTCCAGTGAGAAAGGGGTGCTATGAGGCAGAGAAGATGGTTTCCGTTGTTGGGGAGCAGGGCCGGCTGGCAGGGGAGGCGCTAAGGATAGCGGGGCACGGGGCCTGTGGGAATGAGATGCTGAGCCAGCCCACTTCACTGTGTGCCCAAGGCCGTTCGTGTCACAAGAGGCACTAGAAAATCCGAGATAAACCCCGATTTGAGCAGCTAACACAGCATCAGCTGACTTCCCAGCCCTCTCCGGGCGCGTGCTGAACTCCTCCAGTTACACCAGCTGGGGCTACGGCTCAGCAGCCCCTCTTTGCTGAACCCTGCTGCCTGCTCCCCCTCGGCAAGCTGTTTGGGGCCCTTAGTCTAGTTGGCAATCCTGGCGGGACAACATATGCCTTTCCTAAGGTCTCTGGAGTGGCATCTGTAGGCGTGGGGAAAAAACCCTACTCACCGGAGTTCTTGAGATCAGAGTTACTGGGCCTTCCTTGCCTTCTATCCAAATGGAGCTCACTGTGGGGTCTTGGTGCTGAAACTGCCTCTGCTGGCCTGAGCAACCAGAACCTTCCATATCACCCGATGCTGGTGCCTGCCTCCACTCAGGAGTCATGTGAACACAATGTGGGCGTGATCATAAAAAGATTTAACAACGAGGATATCAGGACGCCGACCAGTTGAATAGATGCTGCCTGTGCCCTTGGCACACCAGCCGATTATCAGCCCTGGTTCAACCCAGGGCACCCAGGATGTCATTGGTCATTGCATCTATTGCACAGAGGTTCCTGGCCCCATGCAAGTCCCCTCCTTCACTGAGAGCACTGGGCCTTCCTCTCATGGCTCTGGGAGCACTTCCTTGAAACTGACACCTGCTGGCTGTGAAAAGAGCCCTCCCCACTTATGGAAGGTCAGCACAGGAGGGAAGGATTTTCAGTTGCCCTGTCCCACGTTCACCCTAAATTCTGCTACTATCATTGGTTTATTTGTCCACAGAGGGCTGGCGGGTAAAGAATTTCCCTGTGTAGGAAAAAAAAAAATTGCCCTGGGTGACCTGGAGCAGGAAAGAGGATGAAAGGATCACTAGGTAAGGGCAGCGAGCCATATTACAGGTGCCTCGAGCAGGAATGCATCACATGACGCATCAACACAGCCGTGAAGACTGGCCGGCCCACTGCTTCCATCAGAGAGCTGAAGGCACGCCTCTCCTTCCAGGCCAAGATACACAAGAATGACATTGCTCTCCAAAGTGAGGTGTACAGAGATGCCACAAACCACAGAGGGACACCGAGGAATAAACAGCATCCTCTGTGTGGCACCAGCTGGGTTTGCAAGTCTTGCTTTTATGGATCTGGGAGTTATGTGGATGGTCGTGGGACAAGACGATGCAAGGAAATTGTCCCATGCCTTTTCATGCCACCAAGGCTAGAAAGCCACTTAGAGATGCTCCAGTAGTTAGAGTTCCCAGAAGTTGTTCTGACCACCTTTGAGCACCAAGTACGGTGTGTCCAGAGAGTTCTGAAGAAAAACACCGAGACTGAATGTTGAGTTCGAATTTCAACGCACTTTGGAACTTGATCAGTTTCAGCCTGTTTTTCTAGGATCGGTGGCCTCAAGGGAAGGTCTCGTTGGTGCATGGGATTCCGTAAAAGAGACTGAGGGAGACCTGCCGTCTACTCTCAAAGAAAGGGATGAAGAAACTGGTATTTACCAAGTGCACTTCCCAGAAACCCCATGTTAATCGCTTTAATCCTCGCTGGGGTTCTGAGGCACCCATCCCTCCTCCTGATGAGAAAACAAAGGTTTAGGAGAATTAGACATTCCTTGAAGGCCCACCCCTTTCTCGGAGCACTGCAGACACAGCACAGCCACCATCCCCGGTGGTTCCCCTGGGACTTTCACTCAATCACAGCACTCAAGAGGCCATAGTGGTGGGTCGCTCCTGCAAATGCCCACCAGCAGCCCTGGGCCAGGCCTTCTCAGTCCAGATGGGAGCCTCAAAAACAGATGCTATTGGGCCCAAGGTAGGTATAGGTCATCTCCTCCTAAAGGGGGGGAACCATCAAAAGGTAAAGCCCTTAGGGTCAGAGAGTGCCATTCTGTCATGTTTCGTGAAAACCATCTTTTTTTTTTCTTTTTTAAAGTCAAGTAATACACTGTCCAACCCATTCTGAGCTGGCTTTGTGAAATCGCAAGTATTCTCATGCCTCATACCTTAACTTACTTTTTTCCCTTTATGAAACCTTCCGAACACCTCAGGGATATCACCCTCAGCTCAAATCATGCCTCTTCTGGACTCAACATGAATTCATACACACCTCAGCACACCCAGTGGCCTCTGTGTGCTGTCCCTCCCACTGAATGGTGACTTCTTTGGGAACGGTCTGGGTTTTAAGCTTCCTCCTAGGCAAATCACCTAGCCTGGTACCTGGTGCATAATGTGCCCGTTTGAGGAATTCTGTTTTTTCATGTGCATGTATACTCCCAGATGGAAGGGATCTGAAATACCACAGGATTCTGAAATACCGAGTTTTCTACCTGCAAAAAAATGTGCTTGAATAACCTGAGAGACGGACAAGAGAGGGATCCCTCTTCTGAGCACATACCCAGGCATGCACTTTGCTCACCCCACTCTCCCGCCACACCCACTACCCTCCTGCAGCCAAACCTTGCCCACGGCTGCCTGCGGGTGCCCTCTGGTGGCTCTTCAGGGTAATAACAGCAGCGCATTGGAGATCTGGGGTAGGCTTTTTATTGGGTGGTTCTCACTGCTCTACAGAGGTCAGCTGAAGTCTGCAGAGTAAGCATGTCGGCCTGAGAGATGTGGATCTCCTCTCTCTGTTGGTCACGGTGGGCAGGTTTTCTTCAGAAAAGCCCTCAGGGCTCAGAACTGGAACTGGAAAGCCTCAGTCACATGTTGCTTCCACGCATCCAGGCTGGGCAGCAGAGAGGAGAGGCCCATGACGTGCCAGGTCTCCCCATTTGACACCATCGAGGTGTGGTAAGACAGCAGCTGCACTCCTGCCTCTGCCAGAAGGCCTGGGAAATAGACAGACAAACTCCTGGTTGGCACGGGGCATGGGGGAAGAAGCAAGAGGCAGGGAGCAGGATTGGAAGTCCTGGATTCCTGTGATTAAAGTTGCAATGGGGGGTGATAGTCTCAGAATCAAAGAGCTAAGGGACAGTTCACCAGGGCACCTGCCCAGCTTCCCTCGCTATCCAGAGACTCTTTAGGAACACCCTGACCATCAGGCAAGGCAGAGAAGGGAAGATCCAGGCACAGATTTCGAGCCTTCTCCTGACTTGCTTGTTGTCGGTTTTATCTGGACCAACAGCAAAGGAGAAAAGCAGGGGAAAGTGCCTCTGGTCAGCTGGCAAGGATGGTGAAATTAGGCCCTTTGAGGTCTGTGGATGCACTCAGCCAAACCTGGAAGGGCTCCAAAACTCCCAGTGTCCCGGTGCCAGAGGCCTGGGGCAGGTCTAAGACGCTCACGACTGCCGGAGCGGATGTCTACACAGGCTTGGTTGCCGTCTGGCCCACAGGCAGGAGAGCCACACTCAAAGGTTCAGAGTTCCTGGGCCCAGAGGCCTGGGACCCAGCTCTCCAGGCACGTCCACGCTGTGTGCTTAATATGGTGAGCAGGCCAGTCAGTAGGGGCTCTGGGGTCCTACCGCTGGCCCACGGCTCTGTGACCTGAGATAAGGCACTTTCTCTCTGAACTCTGTATCCACTTCCCAAATGTTCTGGGAACTGGCAGGACAGACCCCCCCACCCCCACCCCCACTGTGTGCTGCAGATCCAGAAATGCCCTGAGGGGCAGAGAGGGGCTACAGGAGGCAAAGGTCCATGGAGCCCAATGCCAGGGGAGACCACCGCCCCCCCCACCCCGCCCCAGTCCTGTGCCACACACACACTCGCCCCTGCTTCAAGGGCACAGGCCAGCCCTACGAACCCCTCCTCACCAATCATGGTGGGCAGCATCGCAGGATTAGCCGGCTGAGCCCGGAAGATGAGCAGGGGCAGACCCCTGTGGAGAGGCACCTCTGGCCTGAAGACAGCTCCGTTGAGCGCCTGCAGCACTGGCGTGGTGCCCTGGACCAAGCCCACAGTCTGGTAGGGGGCACCTGCCAGGGCCACGGTCAACAGGCTTTCCCCACAGCACTGCTCCCCTGGCCCAGCAGGGTTGTGGGAGGTGGTCACCTGCGGGGAGAAGGCAAGGGGGCTCCGTTATGCCTGCCGGCTGCATTGCAACCCCCTCTGTGTCCACCTCACTGCTGATCTGTAGCGCTCCAGGCCGGTCAACACGCTCAGCGATTCAGGGCCGGAGGAGAGTGTCCCTGAGCATTAGCTTCCTGGGACAGTCAATGGCCTCCGTCAAGGGAGGGCAAGGAGAGATCTGCCAGGTACGGGCAAAGGCTGGGAGCTGGGAAGGAGGAGAATGGGGGCGGCCCGCCCTGCCCACCACTTCCTGCACAGAGTCCCTGGCCTAGTGGAGGAGGAGCAGAAGAGGGGACACATGGGAGGTCCCGCTGGCTGAGAAATGCAGACTGTGCTCTAAAAAGGGAAGCAGAGGGGAAGACACCAAAGGGGAGGCACGAGGACCGTGTAGGAAGCTTCCAGAATTTGCAAGCTAATCAAGAAACTGGGTGCTATGGGGATGCCTGGGTGGCTCAGTCGGTTAAGCGTCTGACTTCGGCCCATGTCATGATCTCACAGTTGGTGGGTTTGAGCCCCGCATCAGGCTCTGTGCTGACAGCTTGCAGCCTGGAGCCTGCTTGGAATTCTGTGTCTCCCTCTCTCTCTGCCCCTCCCCCACTCACACTCTGTCTCTTGAAAATAAACAAGTGTTAAAAAAAAAAAAAAAGAAAAAAGAAAGAAAGAAAGAAACTGGGTGCTATGGTAAGAGGAGTCAGAGACTGCTGGTCTACCTCCCAGCCTCCGGCCAGATGCAGCCTGGCCCCGCATCTTCCTCAGCTGTAAAATAGGGGTGCTGCTCTGGCCTCCCATTCTCATGGGGCACTTATACACAAAGCACTATCAGGAGTGCTGGGTTCACTCAGCAACACTCCAGGGGCAGGCGGACAGAGAAACGATGGCTGCCTATCACAGACGGTCAGTGTCAACGACGGGGC
This sequence comes from Panthera uncia, assembly GCF_023721935.1. NCBI lineage: Eukaryota > Metazoa > Chordata > Mammalia > Carnivora > Felidae > Panthera > Panthera uncia. The sequence goes on from NW_026057585.1 coordinate 4,479,486, forward strand.
CTATACTCGGGGCTCCCACTCAATGAGCGGGGCTGTAAGCATATTCTGGAAAGGTAGGGAGAGAAGGGCAGGGCCCAGAGGGAAAGGAAAGGGGGGGCGAGGGGCACACACATTGAGGCCAGCCTCTTTCACCAGCAGCTTGGCGTTCACCAAGTTCACATCCGCCTGATTGGAAGTGTCTTTGAGGAGGCCGACAATGACCGCGGGGCTCAGGCAGTTCCCAGCATTCTTCAGGGAGGTTCCTGGGGACGGAGAAGTTATCGTAAGATCACCGTTTGGTGAACGACACAGGAGCCGCGGGCCGGAGACCACTGGCGCCTAGCTTTGGGTCGCGGCCTCCTCGCTGCCCTGTCCCCCCCCCCCCCCACCCTGCCCAGGGCAGTTCTGCTTCCCTCTGGAGGGCAGAGAGCCAGTAACTGCCACCCAGTTCCCTGCATTGTTTCCTCCGGGGATCCCCTGGCTCTGACCTTGCCTATTACTGGCAATGCTCAGGGTCTAACCACCCCTGAGCTCTCCCCAAGTGAGCAGATGCATAGCAGGCCATAGTGGGGGGCAAGCCTCGGCAGGGTTTGGAGAGCTAGACTCCTCCCCCATCTCTCACCATATCGCACAGGCTGGACCCACTGCAAAAGTGGGTGGAGCCTGAGGGCAGACCTCAAGTACTGTCCTCATTCCCACTCCCCAGCTGATCATCTGCTCCCCAGGACCATCGGCTTGCCCGAGGACCCACCTTACTATGTCACAGAGCCCGAACTGTCCCACCGCCTCGTCTAGCACGCCCACCCCAACTCTCACTTTTCAAGAACCCAAGGCTCAGAGAAAGGAAAGTCACACAGCAGGTAAGCGACATGGCCAAACCCAGAATCAAAGGTCCTGTTGCTTAATCTGGGACTCCCTCCACCAATCCTGTGGCCTCTCATGTGAAACTCTGTCTCTTGTGGAGGTTTCTCTGGCACCCAGAACACCTACATCTTAAAAATACTATATAAACGTGACTTGTGAAAATCACATGTATTTCCCAGTGATTTTTCTGCGCCCCTCCCCTCTGTCCCCACTGGGTAGCAAGTGAGCCATATGCGGACATAACATGGGACATGGGGTCACAAGACCAGGTCAAGTTGCTTCCCAGTCCCTCACTGTCTCTGAACTGCTGCACACACAACCCTCTTCCCCTGCCTCTGCAGTGTCCCCAGCTCACCCTGTGTTACCACCTGGATGGTCCCTTTGGGGGATCCAGCCCAGGCTCGCATCAGTGCCCCCAGAGCTTCTGCCAGACCAATCCAAGGCTTGGTGTGTGGAGAGAAGGCACTGGTAAGGGCCTGGGCGTTCACCTGCACAGAAAGGGGAGCAGAGCTAAGGTCAGGAAAAGGAGGGGCAAACGTCTGCCCATCTCGGCTACCAACCACAGCTCCACGTAGACAGCAAAAGGCACAGACCCATCCTTGCTTTGTGTGCCTGAGGGGCTGGGAGGGAAGGCAACTTCCATCAGCCACCAACAAGACAATAACTTGCTGGGGATTGCTGTAAAGCCAGAAAAGCGCACAAAAGGCTAAGACCATTCCAAATCTCCAGAAGGGGGATAATGGAATGTCTCCCTCCCTGAACAGTGCCAGCCTCACCCCCCCACCGTGGGAGACTGGTCTTTCCTGTGCTGGGGAAGGGTCCGGACGGCACAGTAGGAAGGTGGGTCTTTGACGTAAGCTGTATGGCAAGTCACAGATCACTTGGACCTAGAGTGGTAGGTCGTTCCAGGATGCCTTCCTGTTTACTTTATACCTCAATTAAAAAACAGTGAGTGTGTGTGTACATGGTCATTAATCACTTTGACCAAATATCACAATTTGTGAAGTTGGATTCACATACTCTTGATGATCCTATCACCTTTCAAAGGTTGGCCCACCACAAGGCAACCTGGGCAGCTAAAGGGGGCAAAAGCCACGTGTCCTTCTAAAGGTAGAAGTCTAGGGGCACCTGCGTGGCTCAGGCGGTTAAGCATCTGACTTCGGCTCAGGTCATGATCTCGTGGTTCATGAGTTCGAGCCCCATGCCTGGCTCTGTGCTGACAGCTCAGAGCCTGGAACCTGTTTCAGATTCTCTGTCTCCCTCTCTCTCTGCCCCTCCCCTGCTGTGCTCTGTCTCTGTCTCTCTGTCTCTCTCTCTCTCAAAAATAAATAAATGTTAAAAAAAATTTTTTTTAAAGGTAGAAGTCTAGGGCAGGTCTGGACCCCCAACCAGGAACTTGATAACAAAGCCAGCTTGTCCTGGGTCAGAATTTTGATTCCATTTTGTGGCTCAAGATGGTCTGGCTCTGTAAATAAACTCTACCCAAAAAAAAGGGTGAGGCACCTGGGTGGCTCAGTTGGATAAGCATTTGACTCTTAATTTCAGCTCAGGTCCTGATCTCATGGTTTGTGAGTTTGAGCCCTGTGTAGGGCTTTGTGCTGACAGCACAGAGCCTGCTTGGGATGCTCTCTCTCCCTCTCTCTCTGTCTTTTCCCTGCATGTGCACTCTCTCTCAAAATAAATAAATAAACTTAAAAGAAGAAAAGAAAAGAAAAGAAAAAAGAAAAAAGATGGTCTGGCTCTGAAATTAAGCATTGGCCACTTTGGTGACTCAACGTGTAAAAAGAACCAAAGAATTGAAGGATTTAATTTGAAACCTGGGGTTCGATCCAAATCAAACAGACTGCTGATGTTGGAAATAGCCAGGGGGCGAGCTTCCCACCAGACCCTTCTGCGCGGGTGGCATCCTGGCTCGAGGGCTCCTGTGGCAGGGTTCCCCTGCTCCTCTCCAAGGGGACACAGAAAAGAGCAGCAGTGAACCAGGAGGTGGGACGAGGCAGGCCCAGTGGCCAGGAGCAGAGTGGAAGTGCCACCCACCAGCGGGCTGGGCTGAGCTTGCAGGACGTGGAGGAAAGTGTCCTCTGGGCAGCCCCTGCGGAACCCAACCCGGGGGTGCTCCTTGCAGGGTCACAGAACAAGCAGGAGGGCTCCAAGAGTCAGGCGCCTGACCCTACTGTTAGTCTGTGTCTAAGGTTAGGACAGAACGAAACTGAAGTGGACGCACGGGGAGAGATTTCCCATGTGACACAAATGTCTTTCTTCCCAAAAGCCTACCGCAGGACAACCAGCCGCTTTGCGTGAGACTTAAATTTTCCCAAGTCTAGGGGCACCCGGGTGATTCATTTGGTTAAGCCTCAGACTTCGGCTCAGGTCACGATCTCACAGTTCGTGGGTTTGAGCCCCACATCGGGCTCTGTGCTGACAGCTCAGAGCCTGGAGCCTGGTTCGGATTCTGTGTCTTTTTCTCTTTCGGTCCCTTCCAGCCTTGCGCTCTGTCTCTCTCAAAAATAAATAAACATTAAAAATAATTAAAAAAAATTTTTTTGCCCAAGTTTACTTTGACCAAAAGAGTTTACCTCTGATATAAGATGGGAATAGCTTGTGGTTCCATTTGATGGAGCTGGTGGTAAGGAGCCCCCAGCATGAAAAGGCCTGGAATGCCACCATGACCTAATGACACCATGGGAACTCCCAAGGGCTGTGACAGGTGGGCAGACGCATGCCTGGCAAAGGGCTACAAAGGGAAAAGCCCAGCCCCAGTTGGTGGATACTGGCCACTGCCCAGGCCTCAGCCTAGGTCCCAGCGCATCACCTGGGGGGACCTGCTCAGAAACTAGATGTGCAAAGGGAGAAAGTGCCCCCCACTCTGGGGAGCCAAGTGACGCAGAATACATAGGGGAGAGGCACACAGATGGGCTGGCCAAGTGTGGTCACTGACCACCAGGCTGGCCCTGGGGGTGGGGGATGGGGTCGGTCCTTCAGGGGAGCAGCTGGCTCCCTTACTCCCTCAGGGTGTAGACGGGAGGGTGGCCCGGAAAGCTGGGCTATCAAACCAGGGCTGGCGGGCTGAACAAAGCATCCTGTGTCTCTCCTGCTATGGTTCCGTCCTCGGCTGTGAAAATCCCCAGGCTGAGGCTCAACCAGGAAGGTCGGGGACCAGCCTTGGCTCCCTTCTGGAGTAGTGATTCAGAACTTAAAGATATAAACTCATGAGATCTTAACAAGGGAGAATATAGTCCATTGCCAATGGGTTGAAACTGGACTGGAAAGGTCAAGCAAGTCTTTGTGAAGGGGTGGCAAGCCCCCCTGAAAGAGAGCTATGCTTTCCTTAGTCATCGGTGTCCCCAGAGGGTTAGCACAGATTCTGGTACCCACTGGAGCTTAAGGGACATCCAAAGACTGAATGATTGAGACGGGACCGGAAGTAAGTTAAGTAAGTTAAGCTTGGAGGCAAAATGTGCCAGGAAGGGCTGAGTATGAGCTAAGAGAGGAAGTAGGCATACCAGGCCATCATTTGGGGAAAGAGAGGGGGATTGGGGGGGTTCATTCTGGGAGTGGGGACTCGCCCCGCCCAGGGTTCTAAGGTGGACATGGGACAAGGAGCACTCAGGCCTCGGAGGTGAGAGAGGACTCTGACAAGCTTCTCCACCGGCCGGTCCCCCAGCTGCCACTCCCCACGGCATCCAGCATCATCCAGCATCACCCAGGCCACACTCCTTCATTCCCGAGGCTTGTGGAGAACAAAGGAGCGTTTCTCCGGAGCCCAGACCCTGGGAAGAGCAGCAATCTCAGCAGCAAGGCTACAATATAGCAGTGCCGAGCCGGCTTCCCAAGGCCCGGCTGTAGCTACCAAGGCTGGGACAGGGCGGCTCCTGCCACCCCACCCACAGGCCTGGCTCAGGGGACTCCTTGTCTTCTGCTCCCAGAGCAGAATCAGATCGGCACACTACCGCTCACAGGAGCTATCACCACTCCCCAAAACCAGATGCCCCACTCCTGTTCCTCCCCCTGAACCTTGGGCTCCAGCCCCACTTGGCCATACTTACCACCCCCGCCAGGGACTTCCCCTTCACCATGTCCACAAACTGGATGGCAATCTCCTCCCCGCAGCGGCTCTGGGCCTCCTTGGTGCTGGCACCCAGGTGGGGGCAGCTGATGACGCTCTCGTGGTCCACCAAGGCGCGGTCCCTCGGTGGCTCCTACCCAGAAAGAGACACCTCTTGGTTGGCTGCCCAGGGAAAATGGAGAGAAGGGCAGGGGTGACGACGCCTTCTACTTCAGTCTTGCCAGGTCGCTGGTCTCCAGGCCCGGCTTCCTCATTAATGTCCCACCACGGCAGAGTGGACAGAAGGATGGATGGGATTTGCATCTCAGCTCCACCGTTTGTGCGCCTTCGGGTAAATCTCCACCTACTTCTCTGAGCCTTGGTTTCATCATCTATAAAATAGGCTAATACCAGCCATCCGGTAACACTGCTGTGCAGATTATGTGCCAGTAACTCAGGAAGCTGTCAGCCAGTGTTGCTGTTACTGGTTTTTCCCCTGAATCCATGCAGCACGGGCTGTCAGCTCTTCACACAGTAGGCTCTCTGCACAGGTGTCACATCTTGGCTGTCACCACAACAGGCGGTCCACCCGAGCCCCTCTGCCCACCCTCCAGTGTCCCTCCCACCCTTCGGCTCACTGAGCACAACGCACTGCCTTTGGGAACATCACTCAGGTTTCTTGTCTGGCCGCTTGGGCCTGTGAGTGCTGTCCACATATTAGCAAGTGCCATGAGGAGGCCAAAGACAGCAAGAGGAAGGTGCTGGGCTGGGGGATGGCCAGGCGTGAGTCTGCCTTCGAGAAGCTTACCGTCTGGTTAAGATGACCGGGAGTACCAACCCAAGGCACTGTGTCCCTGGGCAGGGAAGACACAGTGAGTGCTCCAGGGCTCAGAGAGGGCTGGGGACCTGCCGAGGCCCCACCGCAAGTAACCAGCAACCCCCAGCTGCCTAATCCCAAATCCCTGCTCTTTCTCCCGGATCTCTGATGCTGGTGGCAGGGCTTTTGAGAGAGGCCAACAGCATCCGAGTGGAAATGCCCTATCCATCATTCCAGCTCTCCCGTGGAGAGACAGAAAGAGCAGCCCATGCTCAGGACCAGGGGGACACTTCCAGCCATTATTCTCGGGCTTCGTTTCCTTCCCTGAAGAGAGGATAAGCCAACAGACACTGGGTGGAATGTCTTCTTGGCAATGGGATTCATTTCATCAGAGACCTGCACCAATACATTACACCCTGCCCCAAGTGACCTCTCTCTGCCCCAGGTCCTCAACCTCAGAACTCATCTGTGGCGCCGTCTCCCCAGAAGTTATCCACATGGCAGCAGTGGAGGGTGCCTGCGACCAGGAATTGGGTCCTATTTAACATCTGAGTGTTGCAAAAAACAACATGGCTGTCTCTGTAGTAAGCTCTGCAAGGGCTCCTCAGATCACAAGGGTGTGATCTATGGCAACACGATTTGTCCCGTTTACCACAGGTGCTAGAGACCCTAAACCAAAGGCCTCTGTGCCTGCCGGGCTCTCTGCCCGGGGCCGCTCCGCTCACCGCTCCTGTCCTCTGCCAGGCACTCACCTCCGTAAACACGTCCAGTGCAGCGCCAGCACACTGACCCGACTGCAGGGCCCGGAGCAGGGCACCCTCGTCCACGATCCCTCCCCGAGCGCAGTTCACCACACGCACCCCCTTCTTGCACTGGGCAAAGGTGCTGTCATTCAGCAAACCTGCGAGGAGGGAGGAGATTTACTGCAGCGCCGGTGCTTGGTATCCGGGCACCAGTACCAGGCCCCCCTTGCCCACACCAGCTCCTTCCCCGCTGGCCTCCTTCCAGCAGGGCGACAGCCTCTCTGGTCTCACCTCTCCCTTCTCGGACGCTCTGGAGCAAAAGTCTCTGTTCCAGACTTAGGCCTAACTCAGTTTAGAAACATCCTAGTACTGCCTGAGGTATTCGTGCATTGAGCAGGCCCCAGAACCAGAAAGGCCAGCAGTGGCCCCAGGAAAACACTGTGGGATCACTGGTCGGACATGTTGACCCAGTTCATACCGTGCATTTTCAGCTAGCTCACCCCTGCTCCGTGTGATGCAGGGCCGGCTAACAAAGCATCACCGTACGCCATGCCCGAGGGACCTGGTCACCAGCATCTGCAGAAGGGCCAGACGGAGGGCCCACCCTGATCCGGTCTGTGGCTTCTGAGGCCAACCCATCAGCAGGGACACACGTACCCGTGGTGGAGGGCAGGAGAGGTGTGTGCACAGTGATAAAATCACAGAGAGGCCAGATCTCCTCCAGGGGCAGCTGCTGAACACCAAAGGAGGCCGAGACTTCCGGCGAAATGATGGGGTCGTACCCTATAGTCTGGTCAGAAGCAAGAGAGAGACAGAGAGAGGAGCTGATGTCACTATTAATTTTAGTATTGGTATTATTAATAACGGTGGCCGTTTAGTGAGCCACTGTTGCTAAACTTTTCCAAACGCTGGTTTACCTCTCACAATAATACAGTAAAGGCTGGCACTATTCTATTTTAGAGCTGGAGAAAGTGGGGCTCACACATTAGGAGGAGCGGGCCCTGAGTGCAAAGGGAGGCCCAGGCCCTTAACCATCAACAGATGCAAAAGCTGCATAGGGGGGTGCGGGGGGAAAGGTGGAGCTCAGAAACTCATGGCAAGCAGGGAGCCCCGGAGAGGCAGGACGACCACTTGGGGAGCAGTGACGCACTTGTGGGGTACAACCAGGCAAGAGAGGACAGGCTGGCCGTGGCCTAGGACCCACGGGGTCAGAGCGCAGGCAGGGGCACTGACAACTTCAGCAGAGTGAGGAAGCAGGGGGTGGGGGCAGTGTGATCAAGGAGACCAAGAATGGACACTGGGGAGTGGTGTAGACACATCAGCGAGGAAAGTTTGGTTCCTTCTTGAAGTTTCTTAAAATGCATCTTGTCTTGGAAGGCACGACTTGGTGACTAATCACACAGAGGTCTAAAGGATGGGAGACGGATCCTTTCAACAAGACAAGTTTGATGGGGGTGCGGAACAAGGATGTCAAGAGGGAGGAAAGGGAGACATAAAGGAACCGTGGATGGGGAGGGACCCAGAAGAACGTTCTGGGCTGACAGGGGAGGAGGGGATTCCCCAGGCGGAGTGACCTCTCCGAGGCTGCTGAGAAGGAAGGGAGGCCGACTCCTGGGAGACAAGGGGCAGGCAGGAAACTCCGGGGGTACAGACTCCATCAGCCTCATGGTATTTACCAAAGGCCATCAGATACCGGTGAGGGAAGGACAGTTGGAGAAGACAAAGCTCAGAAGAAAGAAGAAAGGAGGAGTAGTCATCGCTCATAATGGCGAACACTCCTTTTGCATTTACTATGTCATATCCAATGGATTAGGCACGATGATTTCCCCCACTTTACAGATGAGGAAAGTAAGGCAGCGAGGTGAAATGATTTAGTCATGGTCACACAGGGGGCAAATGGTGGCGTGGGGACAAGAACCAGTGTTTGGATTTTGGGGCCTGTGCCCACAGTGCCCATCCTTCTACATCAGGTAGAGAGGCTCACAGCCCCTCCTGAGAAGACAGGGGTGGAGGAAATAGACACTTCTCTCCTGCATCAGAACCAGTGTTGGGTGCCAGTCGCACATGTCTCAGCAAGGGCAACGCTCTGAAGGTTACCAAGCCAGCACAAGAAGCTGGGAAGAACCCGCAACCAGCCATGAAGCATCACACCTCTTTCAACAGCAAAGACTTAATCCACTTTCTGTCGGGTCTACCCAGGAGGTCGACCCCGAACTCTGTCCTTCAGCTTGGTCCATGTCAGCAGCATTGACTGGGGGAAAGAGATGGAGCAGCCATAAAAATCTCAAAGGCATCAATGTCCTCAAGAAGGCAGGACAGCCAATTGACCTGGGCACACCGGCAGAAGCCAAGGGGCGGACACCGAACCAGGAGGCCTGGACCTGGGTCCCCAGTCCTAAGTAGAGGAATTAGGTGGATGATTTCAAAGTCCTCCCCTGCTCCAACATTCAATAATTCAATATTCCTTGAAAAGAAAAGTTCCCTTAACCCGGAAACGTTACAGGTGAACCCTACAATGTTCAGAGATGGCCCAGGATTAAACAAAAACAAACAAACAGAACAGAACGCATAATACTTGAACACTTTAGCGGTGGTCACCTCTGTGTGGTGGAATTTTTTGCTCCTGTATGTTTTCCTGTGCTTTGTACTGTTTCCCCCACTGATCACCAATTCTTTGGGGGAAACATACAAGTTATCTTAGAAAATCACAGCAAAGAAGCTTTCTATATAAAATTCAGCCCTTCCAGAGAAGGAACTGAAAATGGTTGGTTATGAATAAGGTACAGATTTCAGATCACGTTTTTCATCATCAGCCTCGTGGAACCAGGAAAGCCAAGGTGGAGGTTTGGGGGGAGAGGCTGTAGGTCACAAGGTCATGACCACCCCAGCCCAAATGGTCATTCTCTTCAGATAGAACCTATTCGTTTCGTGGGGACAATGAGGTGTCCGGGGGAGGAGAGAGGATCTCTGCCCATGTCCTTACAAGTCTTCTTTGTCTGCCGGCTCAGAGGCTGTCCGGAACAATGGCCCTGTTCATGTCTAATCCTGATGTACTTTGTTCATGTGAGTGGGGACGGGTCGGGAACACCAGCAGAGGTCACAAAGCCAAGCCTCATGGAGGCAAGTTCACGCAACGCTAGGGCTTCTGGGCTCTCAGGAGCCAAGAAGCAGCGGGGGGATGCTGGGAGGAAGGGTCCTGCGGGCCAAGCCTGGCTCAGCGTCCCCACGGGAGGGGCCTATAGCTAAAGGGGGAGATGGGGAAGGAGGAGATGGACATCTTCCACAGTGGTCAACGGGCCCTGACTCAGCTTCCTTTCTCTTGTTCAGCTGTAGACAACTGCAGGGAAGAATTCGGCTGAGAAAACCCGTGTGCATTTTTCACTCGAGATCCTCAGGGCAGACAGGAGCTGAACTCAGCCAGGAGTTGGGGTTCTCACATCAGGAGACCATTAGGGGAGGAGTGGGGAGTAGGAAGAGTGACACTGGGCCCAGGAGACCAATGTCTGAGTACGGTCCTGACGGGTCCTGGAAAGGGTCAGATGTCCTGATGGACAGAAGTTGGAACAATTCCAGATACATACCATCCGATGACTATTCCTAGAGGAGCCTTAGGGACACCCGCAGAGGGGCTCCACGCCTGAACCCCGGCCTCACCAGCCTCCTGTTGCTGGGCAGCAGCGGAAGCCTAGCTTTTCATGCACAGCCACCTCCCCGCTGGTGACACAGAAGGCAGGAGAGGCTGCCTACGCCTACACTGGGCCCTCTGGCTTAGCAGTGGATGCCAGAGAGCAAGGGGGCCTTCAAAGGAAAGGCGCCTCCCCGTCATACCCCCTTTCTACCCCACAGCCAATTTTTTTGCCTTAGAACTCTCTCCCCTTTGACAATGAAATCTTACCAGAAACCCAATATAAAAACTGACCAAGGCTGCAGAGGTGAAGGCCCAGAGCCCCACCACCTACTGTCTCCCAAGGGTCCCCCTCCCTGTGTCCCTAAGGCACCTTTCTGGAACTTGAGGCTCTGGGAAGAACTTGAAAATCAGTACTCTAGGGCAGCAGGAACTGCAGTTACCAGACTGAGATAGGAGCTGCCTGCCTCGGGAGGCTTTGTCCTGAGAAAGGAGGAGCACAGAGACACAGCATGGATCATGCACCATGCAGCCGGTGCAGATCAGGACCGAAGACCGTGCTGGTGCACGACAAAGGGCACCAGACTGGAAGTCAGGAAACCTGGAGTTTCAGCTGGACTCCACCATTTACTAGTCCTATTATCTGGAACATTATCATACAGCCTTCCTGGGCCTCAGTTTCCTTATCTGTAAAACTGGGATGATAATATTGACCCCGAGGGGTCATCGTGAGCACAGTATCTGACCAGGCAGACCTCAGTAAACATTAGCTGGGTCTGAAAGAAATCAGTGAGAGCTGGCGCCTTGGGTTCAATGTCCACCCCTCTGGGCCAACTTCAGATTCATCACGACACTGGCCGCACAGTAACTGTCAAGAGATGCTTGTCTGCTCCTCAGGAAAAAACCTTGGTAAGAGAGTGCAAGGCTCAGCTCCTGGCGGGCTTGGGTCTGATCACACATTCTAGGGGACACGCCAGCGTGAATGTCTCCGAAGCGTACAACCTGTGATTCGGCACGAGGTTGGGAAAAGTCTTCAGGCAGAAAGAATGCCATGGAGCCTGACTCAGATGACCCAGACCACCAGCAGGCTACCAGCTGCCAGAATTATCCCGAAACACACATCTGTGCCATGAGGCCCAGAGCCAGTCAGCAGCTGCTCTCGGCGGGCCTGGGAAGGTTCCTTCCAGGCCTGTGCTCGTTGGGAACGACAGCATAGAAGGGCTCTCCCCCAACACACACTCAACCAGGTGCTGCTGGGAAGCCCCCTAGCAGAGCTAAGGTCCAGGATATCCCCCCTTCCCTGAGTGACCAGATAGTGACAAAGAAAGGACAGGAAAAAAAGGGGGGGCAGCCCCCACATCTGAGCACAAAAGGGTCTCTGCCAACCCTCCTGTGACATGAAGGGGTCAACTCTTAAATCATGATACTGTGGAAGGGGCTGGATGTTAGTCATCCATTAACAGCCTCATTAGTGATTAACAGCCTGGGTGACAGATTAAGCCCGGGGTAAGACCCGAGGGGAGGGGGTGATAAAGATAATCTGCACATGCTCAGCCGCGTTGCCTGAGCCGCCCAACCAGGACTCCTCGGAGTCTCCTCTGCCTCCTGGTCCACTCTGTCTTCAACCACAGTGTTCGCCCAAGTTACTGTAACAAACTACAGCCCTTAATAGTTTTATTCTATTTCCAACAACTGCACAGTGAACTCCCTGCTAAGGACCACTCCACAGATAAAGAAACTTGTAGCCCATGGGTAAGGGGTGTCTGGAGATACCAGAGTTTTAAAGGCCATCTGCTTCTACATCTGCCAATGCATACACTTCGTCCACACATGCCGGCCAAGTACTCAACCAGTCTCACAGGTGTATCTGCAGTAGTGGGAGACTTAGCTTTCTCCCTTCCATCTGGGGCCAGCTCTGGCTGTAGTTCTGTTCCCTCGGGCTTGTACCTCTTGGTCCTCCGTGGATCCACTGCTTAGAGAGCAATACTCTTCTACAGACTGCCTGTTAGCTATTGGGCAGCCTCCCAGGATGCCTCCCAAGTCACGATGGGGCTCAGTGACCCCAGTGCCTTCAACCCTTACTTAGGAAGTATAGACAGGAACCTCACACCATCACCTTCCATCTCCAGAACTTTCAGTCTCGCAGAGCTTGGGTTCATAATACTTCAGAGTCTGACTGGTACAGAGCATGAGAAATGTCACCTTCCTTGTTCTGGAAGCCATGCTTCTTTTAATGCTGCCAAAAATCACATGACCTTCCTATCAGCCATGCCACTTTTAACTGTACACTGTATTTCTGTCAACCAAAGGTCTCCCCCCTTACAAAAGCTTTTTAACAACACCTCTACATCTAATATATGTTTAGTTGCTTTGGGGGACCATGTGTAGGGCACTGATAGGTATTCTAGCTAGACTTCCTGTTAGGATGCCCAACTAGCATTCTAGCCTTCTTATGTTTTTTAGGATCTCATTCCACACCCTTGAGAATTAACCACCTCTCCCTGCTTCCTGTCATCCAGGCCATTGATGAAAAAGGTGGAGAAGGCAGAGAGCCCTTCACCATCCTGGACCATCTCCCTCCAGATGGAGACAGGGCTATGTTCAACCAGTTACTAAAGCCTTAGCACCAAGCTCACGTTTTCCATCTTAATCCCAAGGGTATCATGAAAGACCTCACCAACGTCTTACTGACGTCCACATTTCCAAACCATCTAAATGTCCATCCTTGAGGAAATGGCTAAATAAAAGGCTATTTGTCTACACAACAGAATTCTACGCAATAGTTTAAAAATATGGTAAATGTATTTATTACAAAACATACATTTTTATGTTGGCAGCATGTATAACAGTCTATTCTCAAAGGGCACAGAATCCCTCTGTAGGCAAAGAACTGTATGCATTCCGTGTAAACGCACAGAAAAAAGTCCAAGGTGACACACGCTAAAGTGATGTTACCTGTGAGACCAGGATTGGGGTGGTACCCAAGGAGATAAGGATCTAGATGTCAGTTTTTGTGAGAAGGCATTCACCTATTATATAACTAAAATAAAATCTTAAATCCCCCAGGTACAAGACATCTGGGGATTCCCACCATCCATCAGTTTACTGCTGGTTTCCAAAGGCAGAACAAGGCCAATGGAAAACAATTTGCGTCTAGTAAACACTGATCATTGTTTCCTGCCTGGATGCCGACAAACCCATCCCTTTCACAATTTGTTCAACGATCCTCCCTCCTCGCCCTTTGGAAAATCTTGCCCTTTGCAGCCGCTCACATCAACCTAGCAGATCTGGACCAAGCGGGTCAGTAATCTGTCTGTCACCTGGGCTCGGGAATATGTTAGGAAGCTCCGTCAAAGTGAGCAAACAGTATAAACAAAGGCTACCTGGGCCACTCCGAAATGACCAGGGCTGCTGGCAAGGGTGGAGGGGTGGGGGGAATGACCATTCCCAGGGATGTTTCGGGGGTTTCCAAAGATCATGTCCCAAAGCAAGACAGCCGACAATGACCCTCCAGAGACATCCGGACAGAAGAACCCCCAAGTGAAGCACCTACGTGAAGCCCTGACCCCTGCTTTTAGAGCAGAGCCCTTATGTTAATCCCTCACAAAAGAGAGGAGGAGAAAGCACACCTTTCAGCGCATGGCACCTCGCTGCCCCTGCACCAAAGGGATGGCTTTGGTTTGTTCTCATGACCAGTGGATCCTGCTGGGCCAGGGATCTCGAAAAACGTGCCGTGGCTTAGGGAAGATGTCTGGCTGGCATAAATAAATGTGGCAGGGAAGAGAGGCAGGAGGGAGAGGAAGATGTTCAATGCGGTATCATGGGGCACCCACCTGGATTCTTGTCTACCTTCCGTTTGTGGGAAGTCTTAGCAAATACATACAAACTCCAGACATCAGTATAAAAGTAAGGGTTAATCTATAAGGTTCCTTCTAACTCTGTGAAGTGGGGAGGTGGGGGGAAGGACACAAGAAAGGGAGGAAGAAGAGGAGAAAGGGAGAATGCCATAGCAGGTCTATGAAAATTTTTCTAGAAATGATCTGCTTGTCAAAACTGTTTTCCTTTATGTTTAACGAAAGCCTTCCTGGCTGCAGTTCGAACACACGATCCCCCGACAGCCCCGGTGAGTAAGGAGACGTCAGCTAGCACTCCCAGCTGCCTGGTCCCTGGCCCCTGCAGGTGCTCTCCTATGTGTGGCTAAGCAGCCTCCCCCTTTGCGAGGCCTCCCAGACCGGCCTCAGGGGGTGGCACTGCTCTTAATGACAGCCCCTCGCTCAGCCAGAACCACTGAGTTCCCAGAGTGGGATAAAGCAGGTCCTGGAGGGAGACGGGGGTCAGGGAAGAGTTCTGAGAAATATGTCGTGCCTCAGCCACCGCAGGCTTTAACATCGTATCACGGCGTACACGGAAGCACGTTGCTGTCTCTTCTGCACTATGGAGTGGAGCCAGCCAGTGGATGGACAGCTGCTTTGCTAGAAGGCTCCAAATTTGCTCCTGTTTTTCTAAATTATCACAGGGAACAGACACGGCAAAACAACGAGCCCTCGTGGCAGGGGAGGAAAAGGGCAGGACACTAGACCCCTCTGCTCCACGGGACTCAGGGCAATTATTCCCCCTAGAGCTGAGTGGCCTGCACCAAGTTATTCCCAGATTTTGAGGTCAGGTATCCAGAATGGCAGGCCAACGTTCCTCCCCTCCCCGGCTACACTGCCTACTTAGTCAGGGGCTCTACCGGAGGGTCAGAGCCTCCTAGGAAAAAACCTTTACCTTCTCTCGAGCAAGGCTGCCTTTCCCGAAACTGCTACAGAGAGCCCCACGTCCAAGGGGTTTGCCAGCCTCTTACCTTCATCCCAAAGGACTGCATTCGGGTGGCCACCTCTCTTCCAATCCTGCCCAGGCCAAGAATTCCCAGGATCTTTCCATTTAGCTCTGTTCCCATGAACTGCAAGCAAACAAGCAAAAAGCAAGGAAGCCAAAGTGAGCAGCAGAGTGGACCCCAGGCACCGAGCCAGGCGGGGCGGGGCAAGACCAGCTACTCACCTTCTTCCGTTCCCATTTGCCGTCCTTCATGGAAGCCGTGGCCTGGGGAATCTGCCTGCAAGGACAGACACAGGCTCAGCTGGGGCCCACGCAGGAGGCAGGGCTTGAGGTCTGACCGGCCGCCTCTGACAGTCATTCCCCTGGGGGCCAGGCTCAGTCTGGGTCTGGAGCTCAGGTACAGAGACACCGAGGGGGGTCAAGGGAGTGGAGCAGAGGGAAACCGCCCAGCGAGGCCTGACAGGGGAGCCCTGGGATTTCTGTCTCCAGCCAGGACTCCGGGTCAAGGTTCTGATTCCACCTCAACCACCAAGTGACTCTAGGCATGTAAGAAGTCAGAGCCAATCCTCCAGGGTTCCCAGGGATAACGAATGGGGTATTGAGCGACTCTGAAGACATCAGGTTCATTAAGGAAGTTCAAGGATTTTCATTTTGTTTTTCCATCAAAGGCTGCCACCTGCATTTTCTACTGTATCAACAGACAGCTGGTTATTTAATTCTTCCTTACAGTTTCTTAAGCCGCAGCAGTCTCAGGCTACCCTAGGACGGGTGGGTGCCATGGTGCATACCAACTCCTACCCCAACACCCAGCCTATTTCCTCCTATTGGTTAAAACAAAGGTCTGAGTCTCCACCTGTTTTCTGGAGGGGACAAAGGAAGTTAGGGCAGAGTCAGAGGTGAGAGGGTAAGATTATGTCATCTAGGCTTCTCTGGAAGTGCAAAAGGGAGACAGGAAACGATGTTTAAAATGTTTAAGGAGTGGGGTGCTGGGTGGCTCAGTCAGTTAAACATCCAACTTCAGCTCAGGTCATGATCTCACAGTTCATGAGTTCGAGCCCAACGTCAGGCTCTACGAGGACAACCCAGTGCCTGGAGCCTTGCTTCGGATTCTGTGTCTCCCTCTCTCTCTGCCCCTTCCCCACACACACTCTGTCTCTCTCTCAAAAATAAATAAAAATTAAAAAAATGTTTAAGGAGTACCTTCTTTATTTTAGACACTCCATAAGAAATGCATAGACAAGGGGCACCTGGGTGGCTCAGTTGGTTAAGCATCTGACTCTTGGTTTTGGCTCAGGTCATGATCTCACGATTTGTGGGTTCGAGCCCTACATCGGGCTCCAAGCTAACAGCACGGAGCCTGCTTGGGATTCTCTCTCTCCTTCTCTTTCTGTCCCTCCCCCCCCCCCCCCCCCCCCCCCGCCGCCGCCACTGCCGCCATGCAAGAGTGCTCTCGCTCTCTCTCTCAAAATAAAAAAATAAATTTAAAAAAATGCTTAGACACATCTTAGCACCTGTAATGCTCACAATGCTTAGACACATCTTAGCACCTGTAATGCTCACAACATCTGCATGGAGAGAGACAAGGCGGGGACTAAACACCCTGAGCAGGCATCACCCATTGGAAGTAGCTGAATTGACTCAAAGCCAAGGAGGACATCACCCTCACAGTTAAACTCCAAAGTATTTAAATGCAGTCTTTCCCGCCAGTCACAAAACTCAGGGCGGTGTGTGTGTGTGTGCATGTGCACACCCACACAAGCACGAGTGTGTAAACAGAGAGATTCCAACATGCTGTTCATGTATCTCCATCTCACTGAATTCTTATAAAAAATACACTTCGTGGTCTACACATTGGCCGACACACTTCCATCTGAGGGCCGGTTGAGGGGGGCATCTGTGCCCCCGTGACGTCACGGGTAAGCTCACAAAGCTCAAGTAACACGCTTCACGGGGAGAAGCTCCCATCAGACCCATCAGGCCTCAGTAGTGGGTCCTCATTTCAGGAATGTCCCAAGGACAATGACTTGCCTTGAGGAAGTGCTTGCTTCTCAGCAAAGCTAGCCTGATAACATGCTCTAACCTAGTGAGACAGAGCCCACGGCCTCCTCTCAGGTCTGGCTCACTGCTACCCCCGAGCCCTGCTATTTCCTCCTCTCTGCCCTCCTGAGCCCACAGTACCATCTAAGACAGGTGCATGTGGCACCATGGGGCACAAGACACTCCCAAGCCCCTCTAGCTGCTATACCCAGGCGCTCATGAGTCCTCCTCAGGCTTCGGGGTCCTCACAGGACCAGTCTGGGGAGGACCGTGATGGGGGCAAGGGGTCTCCCGAGAACCAAATGGTAGCCTCCTGACTCACAAAAGGAGAAGGTAAAGCGGGGGAGAGGTTGCATTCCCCTCTGTTTCTTTCTGTGTCACTGTTCTCCTGAACCTCAGGAACTCCTGCCATCTGTTCAAAGTCCCCCACTGTGAGGCCCATTCAGGCCCTGTCTCCACCCACACTGCCCAACGCTCTCAACCTCACATCCACGGCTCCCACTGTGCTGTCGCTACCCTGCTGGAAAAGCAGTCTGACCAGACACACAAGAAGGTATGAGAGACTAGCCATCTTCCTTCCTTCCTTCCTTCTTTCCTTCTTTCCTTCCTTCCTTTCCTTCCTTTCTTTCCTTTCCTTTCTTTCCTTCCTTCCCTGTCTTTCTCTTTCCTTTCTTTTCTTCCTTTCCTTCCTTTCTTTCTTTCCTTCCTTTCATTTCTTTTCCTTTCATTCCTTTCTTTCCTTCCTTACTTCCTTTTCTTTCTTTCTTTCTTTCTTTCTTTCTTTCTTTCTTTCTTCTTTTCTTTTCTTTCTTTCCCCCTTCCCTTCCCTTCTTTCTTCCTTTCAGAAAGGCAGAGAGAGAGGGGGACAGAAGATCCGAAGCAGGCTCTGTGCTGACAGCAGTGAGCCCAATGCCAGGCTCAAACTCACAAAATGGGAGATCATCACCTGAGCCGAAGTTGGACGCTCAACCGACTGAGCCACCCAGGCGTCCCACAGGGTGCTCATTTCTTAGTTTTGACGTATCTTTGATGAGTGAGGTTGTTGGATGAGAGGTTGGAAATTTCACTTCCTTGAAATCCTTCTACTTTAGTTGGGTCCTGGAACAGGAGAAAAATGATTCCTGGCTCCCAAGCCTTTCTTTCCACCTCCAGAGAAGAGTAAGAGAATTAATTAGATAGAAAGCTGATAGAGAAGTCCCTCATTCAAAAAACAAAAACACCGCTGAATTTAACTGCACGAGGGAAACCAGGACATTAGGCTACTACAGTTGTCCAGGGGGAAATACACCCAGCCCCAAGGTTCTGGAAGCTGTAGACGGCCAGCTCAGGGACCCCATCCAGACTCTTTTCTCCAGTCTTTCCTCTTCACTGGCCATGAGTATCAGTGAATACCTAAGCGCTCTGGTAGGGGAAGAGTTAGAACAAAGGTCACTCCTCCAGACCCTGACCCAGGAGGGAGAACAGGTTTGAGAGGGAGAGAGAGTTAATTTCTCAGCCCTAGAAGCCTCAGGCCCGAGTAGAGGAGTAAAGAGCCCTGTCTGCCTAGGTCTCCCTGGTTTAAGGATCTAAGGGTGTGAGAAGGGACCCAGTGAACTTTCTGACCTGTCCACTGGCTCCTTGTCCTCCCCACTGACCACAGAAGTGCCTATTCAACAGCAGTGCTCAATACCATCATTTTACTACCGAACACATTATGTGCACCATATCCATGAGTTCCTAGGCCGTCCCCTCTACTGAAGAGGCCTGCACTC
Organism: Panthera uncia; assembly: GCF_023721935.1. Classification (NCBI taxonomy): domain Eukaryota; kingdom Metazoa; phylum Chordata; class Mammalia; order Carnivora; family Felidae; genus Panthera; species Panthera uncia. Next base: position 4,498,165 of record NW_026057585.1, read on the forward strand.
CCAGAATTCCTGCTGGAAGAGCAAGACATGTGACCATTTGAGTTCTCTTGTGTTAAGAATCCACAGGTAAGTATAGGGATCCCAGAGCGGCTTTGCTCCATTCTGTTACAATAAAGAGCTGTAAGGACAGTGACAGAGTGAAGTCCTGAAGGCCAGGGGAATCAGTGAGGGACACAGCCTAGCTGGGAGATCCAGAGAGAGCTTCCTAGATGAATTAACACTCCTGCTTCATCTTGAGAATAAGAGTTATCCAGAGAAAGATGATGGAGAAGACTAGTTAAAAATTGTGTGTCAGAGGCACCTGGGTGGCTCAGTCAGTTAAGCGTTTGACTCTGCCTCAGATCATGATCTCGGGGTTCATGAGTTCGAGCCCCGTGTCAGGCCCTGTACTGACAGCTCGGAGCCTGGAGTGTCCTTCAGATTCTGTCTCTTTCTCTCTCTCTCTGCCTCTCCCCTGTGCTCTCTCTCAAAAATAAATAAACGTGAAAAAAATGTTTAGGGGCACCTGGGTGGCTCAGTCAGTTAAGCGTCCAACTTTGGCTAAGGTCATGATCTCACAGTCTGTGAGTTCGAGCCCCGTGTCGGGCTCTGTGCTGACAGCTCAGAGCCTGGAGCCTGCTTCAGATTCTGTGTCTCCCTCTCTCTCTGCCCCTCCCCTGCTCATGCTCTGTCTCTCTCTGTCTCAAAAATAAATAAAAACATTAAAAAAATATTTAAAAAAATTTAAATCTCAGCCTTATCATTAAAAAAGATGTATCAATATTTCAATATTGGCAAATTGGTTATGACCAATCCACCATACTAATGTAAGGTATTAATAGTAGGGGAGGCTGAGTATGAAGTATATGGGAACTCTACTATCTTTACAACTTTTCTGTGTATCTAAAACTCTGAAAATAGAAAGTTTATTGGGGCACCTGGGTGGTCCAGTCAGTTAAGCGTTCTGACTCTTGATTTCAGTTCAGGTCATGATCACACAGGTCATGGGATCAAGTCTCAGGTCATGACAGCATGGAGTTTGCTTGGGATTCTCTCTCCCTCTCTCTGCCCCTACACCTCTCTCTCTCTCAAAATAGAGAAATAAACTTAAAAAAAAAAAGAGTTTATTTAAAAAATCCCTATGCCAAGTCTCACCCATGCCAATTAAATCAGAATTTTGGGGGTGCAAGCCAGGCATTAGTATTATCATCTCAGATGATATCAATGTGCAACAAAGTTTGGGAACCTGTGGTGTTATGAGAAGTCCCTGAGGCGTGGAGGCTGTTACATTTTGGCATTAGTTCACTCAAAAATGTTCCCAAGTAAATAAAAATGTTGAGCATTTCTTCTATTTTACATCTATGTGAAGTTAAATTAAAAAAAAATTTTTTTTTGTTTAATGTTTATTTATTTTTGAAAGAGAGAGAGAGAGAGTGTGTGTGTGAGTGGGGGCGGGGCAGAGAGAGAGGGAGACACAGAATCTGAAGCAGGCTCCCGCCTCTGAGCTGTCAGCACAGAGCCCGACGCGGGGCTCGAACCCCCAAACCGTGAGATCATGACCTGAGCCAAAGTTGGAGGCTTACCTGACTGAGCCACCCAAGCGCCCCTAGTTGAATTTTTAATAACGAGTGTGATAAAAATAAAGTAATGGAATGACTTGGGGAAAAAAAAGAGATAATCGGGAAGGATATTCCAGGGAGCAGAAACCTTATTTTTGAGGCTTAGAGTTCGAAAAGCCAGAGGGTGGCATAGACAGCAGGAAACGACGAAGGAGCGTTCCGTAAAGGACTAATGGCCTTGACGCATTTTTAGCAGTCTGCGTGTCACCAAGCGTTTCCGGGTCACTTTGTTTGGGGAGGTCATAACAACTGACACACCAGAGAGACTGGCTCCGCTCAGGAGTCAGGGACTTACCTGGCCAGGCACATGATCATCCCACAGGTGAGCTCCGCAGCACTGAGGCTGTTCCCATTGGGGGTGCTGAAGAGCAAAGGAGAGAGGGGACTTCAGTAGGTCCAGACCCCATATCCCCACTCCTGTCCCGACGGAAAGCCTTGAGTGCGGTGTGCTGGCGCTCCCGCCCTCTCACCTCACCCGCTCTTACAACCTCCAGCCCCATGCCTCCCCCCTGGGTTCTCCGATGGACCCCTCCCCTAATCCCAAGGCTAGAAGACAACCCCCTTGCCCTGACTCTGTATTTTCATGCAGAGGGACGTCCATTAGAGAAACATAGCTGGCCTCTTGACTCAAACTCGCTTCTCTGCAGGCAGAGAAGTGTCTCACTCGATGGGAAGATATAGATGTGGCTCAGTCCTTTTCTTTGCTCTCCTTTCAGGAACTACTTGCCTACAGGAGGCCCAGATTCCCGCTGTTCTGTGTCATCTGTCTTACCGGGGCTGCGCCCGAGATGGGTGAGCAAGTCCATCAGATTCAGGTCAGCCCACTGGCCACACACCTTCATCGAGTTGCCCAGCCTGGCTTCTACCAATCACAAAGCTAGTATTTTTACCTCCACCTGACTGACTTCTCCTCCTATCTCTCAACAAGTTCTGAAGTGAGAAAGCTTCCTCACACCTTCACACACACAGCAATGCTGACTCTGCCCATTTCATAGACAGGAGAATAGAGCTGAAACTCACACAGGTATTTTTCTTTTCTCAAAGTCTCTTTGTTTTTTTTTGTGGGTTTTTTTTTTGTTTGTTTTTTGTTTTTTGTTTTTGGAATAGTTTATTAAAACACATATAGGGGCGCCTGGGTGGCTCAGTCGGTTAAGCGGCCGACTTCAGCTCGGGTCATGATCTCGCGGTCCGTGAGTTCGAGCCCCGCGTCGGGCTCTGTGCTGACAGCTCAGAGCCTGGAGCCTGTTTCAGATTCTGTGTCTCCCCCTCTCTGACCCTCCCCTGTTCATGCTCTGTCTCTCTCTGTCTCAAAAATAAATAAATGTTAAAAACAAAACAAAACAAAACAAAAACACATATTCACTGCTTCTTGGCCTTCTGGCTAAGATCAAGTGTAACACACATGTTTAGCCTCCTTTTTCTTTTATTGGATCTTTCCATCTCTGGAAATGAAAGTTACAAGGAGGAAAAAAATTAAGAGATCCTACCAATCCTACAAAAAAAAAAAAAAAAAAGGTCAAGATAAAAGGATTCTCAGAGCCTGTCTTTCCACCTATCAAAAAGGCTAGACTGGGATGCTAGAGGAGGGGCAGGACTGGGGGCACTGCCTCTGTGTCCAGGGCAAGAACATAGGATGGGTTATGACCAATTAACCCCTCCGCTATAGGAGGAATCGGAGGGAAGGGAGGGCAAGATTTTGAGGACACAGCGTCCCAAGGGAAGGGAAGAGGCTGGAGAACAAAGAAGTGGGCTAGAATAACCTTGCCACACCGTCTAAGTGCCAGACGGGAGCCAGAGGCAAGTGTGGCCTAGCCCTGGCACGCAGTCGTGACCTCTGCTCTGAGTTTCTGCAAAAACAGCTCTATCAGGACCCCTTTCCTGTTGGCCCTGGAGTGTGAAAGGGCAGCTGGGCTCCTGCCTGCAGAAGGGTGAAGGGAGGTGAGGAAGGGAAAGAATATAGTCACTCAACAAGCAAAGGCTGTGCTCGGCCAAGCAGAGCCCAGGAAAACCTGACCCCAGATGCAGTGGAGGGGAAGGGGCAACGCTGGAGTAGGGAATGCAGACAGATGCACTAACATTCTTCCATTTCCTGAACCAGACTGCTGCTCAAACATCTGTGGGGTGGGCTTGGGAAGTGATTTGCGATTACAAAGAGAGCCTCCTGGTCAAAAACCTGGGGCACCACTATGCTGTGAGCACGGACCACCTGTCTGGGCTCAGCCTGGACCAGCCATCCTCTTGAAAGCCTCCTACTCTGCCCTGGCCTTCTTGAAGTTTTCCCCTCCCCGCTCGTGGTGAGCCTCCACATGCTTTCCTGGGCTCCTCGACTTACTTCATGACCAGAACGCCCTTCCTGGTGGCAGCCTCCAGGTCGACGTTGTCCACACCCGTGCCGGCCCTGCCCACCACCTGGAGCCTCTCTGCTGCGTTGATGACATCAGCAGTCACCTTGGTGGCTGAGCGGACGATGAGGCCTTCACAATCCTGAGGCAGAAGAAACATCTGGGTCCACAGTCGGTCTTCCAGACCTCCTAGCACCTCTTTGCCCAAAGTGGGAGTTCTTGCCTGCCAGCTGACTTTGGATATATTCAGAGTAAGGAAGGGTCCGCCGTTAGTCAGGCCTGGAGTCAAGTCCCGGCTCCCTCCCCTAAGAGCTCAGAATTTGAGATCTGGCCTCCTCCAGTGCATGAGGAAATGAGCGAGGATAGGTATCGCACCTGGCACGCTCTCTGGCCCCACTCAACGGACATGACCTCCTCCATCGGACACTGCCCCGCTCAACAGACATGACCTCTTCTGTGGGACACTGCTGCTGAATGGAGAGGTGGGACCAAGTCTACTTTGTAAGCCCCTATGACTGGCACATGCGAAGCACTCAGTGAGTGCTGGCTGGCTGAGCGACTAAAAAGTGAGGAAAAGACAAACTGTTGAAAGAAAGACATTTCCTAAAATAGAGACCAAAGTAAGAGGACGAAGGGAGAACAGTTCAACCAGTCTATAGCTGTTGAGAAACACAAGCCGTTTTAGACTAAAAAGTATGCATACTTTCTGGATGCATTGAAGCCACTTTACTTGTGCTAAGTTAGACCTCAAGACAAGCTTTCTTGGGCTCTTCCAGAATCCTGTGATATGTTCTCTGAATAAGGATACTGTTGCCCAAACACTCAGTGAGAGTCCCCAGGAAATGGGCCAGGTGCATGGGGGCCTGCTCTGCCCCAAACTGGCTATCCGGGGCTGCTGAGGAGGCAAGTGCTGTTGGTGCTGTTGCAAAAGCAGGAAGCTGGGGATCGGGAGGCTGGGGCTCCAGTTCCAGGTCTGCCAAAGTTAAGGCGGGTCACGGTGCTAAGCCACCTCCCCCACCCCTGGTCTTCACCTGTAAAGTAAGAGGGACAGAGCAGACGCCCCACGTCTGATCTGACCCCACTGATATAAGCCGCTCCGCCATTTCCCCCGGCAGAGCTCTCACCTGGAAGCCATGAGAACCTTCTCCCTTCCCTGCCCACCACACACACTGGGAGGACAGAGAAAGGCCACTGTATCCGGCTCCCTGGGCTCCGCACGGGGGTCTTCTAAGCACTGGAATGACTGGTCAGTTGTAAAATTATTCCTTGGGAGGTGCTTATGCCTCATGCATGCTCCCTGGTGGGGGGGGCTGTGCCTGACCACAGAGAGCCCTTTCACGTCCACAGTTCTGAAATAGAACCTCAAAATGTGAGACTCCAAGGAACACGTGACCAGCCTCTGGTCCAAATGCATTTCACAGATGAGAAACAGAAGCCTGACAAAATTCAGGATGCCCGTGTCCCCTCTTCCTGCCCTTTTCATGCCTTCTTTCCACCTATGGGGTGCCTGGTAGGTATGTAGCCGGCATTATGCTAGACTCCGTCAACACAAGAGGAGTAAGTCATAGTCCCACCCCTCAAGGAGCTCACAGTGACAGACATGCCAAAACTCACCATTACGCGTGTATGCTGTGACCTCGGAACGTACAAGGCACATGCACACGGAAAAGTTAGAGGAACCGAACAGGAACCACCCCATCTGGGCTCACTGCCAACACTGGCCAATGCCAGGGAGAATCTCGAGGGTGCTTGAAATTCCTCCCTATAAAGCAGCCTCGTTGGACATGAGCCAATGCCTGGGCACATGAGGACACTGCTGACTGTCCCACATTCAAGTCCACTGCTCTTGGCTCCAAAGCAAAGGATCCCCATGCCTGGCCACCCACTACCAACTTTTCCAGGTACAGCGAACTTCTCTTCCATGAAACCTTTGCCAACAACCCTGGATTTAACATCACTCCCTCCTCCTATTTTTGTATCATCTGTTTTACAGTCAGGTGTTCTCGGTCCGACCTGCAATTTGGTCTCTTCATCTATATGTTACATCTCTAAAGCAGGTTATTTTAATAGCTGATAACTTACTTTTTAAAATACCTTATTATTTTGATAGCTGGAATACTCCATTGAATAAATGAATTCAGTGATTTGAGAGGCCATGGAAACCTACCCTCACCATTCTCCCCACCACCACCTTCCTTCCCTAAATAATTCAAACATGTCACATGATCAAAAATGCACCACTGTAGGGGTGCTTGTGTGGCTCAGTCGGTTGAGCATCCGACTTCAGCTCAGGTCATGATCTCGCGGTCCGTGAGTTCGAGCCCCACATAGAGCTCTGTGCTGGCAGCTCAGAGCCTGGAGCCTGCTTCATTCAGATTCTGTGTCTCCCTCTCTGCACCTCTCCAGCTCACACTTTTGTCTCTCTCAAAAATAAATAAACATTAAAAATTTTTTTTTTAAAAATCCACCACTGGAAATTCCTTCTCCTGTCTGTGATAAGGAGGCAGAAGACCTATACAACAGCATTCAAGAGTTCTGTGAGCATAAGAATAAGTCAAGGGGTGCCTGGGTGGCTCAGTTGGTTAAGCGTCCAACCTTTGGTTTCCACTCAGGTCATGATCTCACAGTCTGTGAGTTTGAGTCACGATTGGGCTCTGTGCTGACAGTATGGAGCCTGCTTGGGATTCTCTCTTTCCTCTCTCTCTCGAAAATAAACTAATAAACTTTAAAAAAAAAATTAAAAAAAAAAAAGAAAGAAAGGATAAGTTAGGAGAGAACCAGGATGAAAATGTTCAGAAACTGACAAATTGCTCAACAGAACCAAATGGGTACCTGGCAAACAGAGCCATGTGTGCCTGGAATAGACAAACAGATCTGTGTCTGTCTGGGAATTGAGAAAATGATAAAGGTAGTATTCAAACTGATGGGGATAGGAAGAGCTATGTGATACATGGTATGAGGTAAATTTAGAAAAAAAAAAATAAATTTCTATCTCACTATAGATTTTTAAAAATCCAGAAGAATTAAAGAATTTTTTTAAAGATAAGCATTAGGGGGCGCCTAGGTGGCTCAGTCGGTTAAGAGTTTGACTCCAGCTGAGGTCATGATCTCACGGTTCAGGAGTCCCAGCCTGGCATCGGGCTCTGTGCTGACGGTTCAGAGCCTGGAGCCTGCTTTGGATTCTGTGTCTCCCTCTCTCTCTCTGTCCCTCCCCACCCCCCACTCAAAAATAAGTAAACATTAAAAAAATAATAAATAAATAAATAAATAAATAAATAAAAGCAGATAAGCATTAGAAGAAAATGTAAGGAGATAGTTTTATGATCTCAGGATGGGGAAACTTCATAAGCAAGGCCCAAATCCCAGAAACCATAAAAGAAAACACTGACAAATTTGATAACTTTTCAAATGTAAATTTCTTCCTTTCTTTCATCCTTCCTTTTTTTTTTTTTTTTTTTTTTTTAAAGTAAGCTCTAAACCCCAGGACCCCAGAGATCAAGATCAAGAGGCTCAGGCTCTACCATCTTTTAAATGTAAATTTCTTATGGAAAAAATCCCCTAAACAAAGTTAAAGGAAAGTGATGCGTTAACATGCAGAAAAACTCTTTGCACCGTGTATAGCAGAACAAAGACTCAACACCAAAAATAATAAAGGCTTCTTACAAATCTTTCTTTTTTTTAATGTTTATTTATGTATTTATTTATTTAAAAAAAATTTTTTTTAATGTTTATTTATTTTTGAGACAGAGAGAGACAGAGCATGAACGGGGGAGGGGCAGAGAGAGAGGGAGATACAGAATCGGAAGCAGGCTCCAGGCTATGGGCTGTCAGCACGGAGCTCGATGCAGGGCTCGAACCCACAAGCCATGAGGAGATCATGACCTGAGCCAGAGTCGGATGCTTAACCAACTGCACTACCTCGGCACCCCAATCAGCACATATTTCTTGAGAGCTTCCTGGTGACCCCTCAAAACCCCTGCACTTCTAGGTACCATCCCCTCCTCAGGTCACAGGTCAACCCTCCAAGACCTGGGTCCAAGCTGCCGGCTCCTCTACTTAGGCAAACCGCAGCCCCGTGTCAATCCGCCCACGTCCTCCGTGCAGTTTGCTGTGACTACAACTTTCTTCTCCGGTGTCCTGCAGTCCATTTTGGCACCTCTCAATGCTGCACCCACTCTGTCTGCCGTCTAATGCTCTCTGCAGCTGCCTTAGAGCTGGAAAACAGCCAGTGTTCTGCTGGATTTATAGCTGTTCCGGACAAAACTATGCTAACTCAGCAGTGGAAAGCTGTTCACGTTTCTCAAGTTCAAACCTGCTTCCTTTCCCAAAGAGGACAGGTTTGGCCTTGAGGGTGATGCTAGCTAGCATTGCTGGTGCCTCTGACTTAAATCTCGAGGGAAGCGGAACTCTCCAGGTCATGTTCCCCAGCTACAGAGAATGCAGGGAGATGCTGTTTAGCACAATGTGTGCCATCCTGATTAAGTACATGGCTACCTTAACTGTTGCAAATTACATCCCTGTGCAAAGGCTGGGAACTTGCTATTTTAACGGAGCCTTTCAAAGGATGGAATCTTGCATGGAAGTTTTTCCCCTTATTTTTCTTAAAATTCTGAGATAAAGATGTAAATGTGCTCAGTAAGTTAAATGCGTTACTACTAGCATGTGATTTAGTGGTTTCTGACCGGCACTGCTATTCAATAGAGCAGAAGAAAAATCTATGTATCACTAAGTTTATTAGTCCAAGACAGTGTTTTCCAAACTGTTTTGACTAAGACTTACAGTAAGAAATATCTATTTAAGTTGTGATTTTACGCTCACTAACCACATAGGCACAAGTGCCCACATCATTGAAACAAATTTCATGACATAATACTCAGCCTATCTGCCCTCCTCCCTGCTACTTACTTTGTTTTTTTAAAATGCTAATCATGACCCACAAAACCAGCTACCCGCTACCCACAGCGTGCGGGGATCTGCTTTGAGTCTGAAAAGCACCATTCTCAGGGGTCATTGTACTTTCTCACCACGGAGCCAGTGAGAGCAAACTGTGCCTGCCCTGAACAGCAAAGAGTGGGTACAGAGGCCAGGCCTGGGCCAGCAATGCGCTCCAGCTTCCCTCCGCATTAAGAAGATTTAAATGGGAGAGGGCAGGAGGCACTAACACAGATCCCTCTCCACCCAGAGTAAAAAAGACACTGTGGATACGAGGCCCCTCCAGGGGGCTGCCTAGATCGACTAATTGATGTTCTGAAGTGAATGTTTTACAAAGACAGTCACGAAGGCTTGGGGGGCTCCAACAGCCCAGCAAGACAGATGCCGCCCAGTAGCTGACAAAACACCCCTCCTCTCCTGCCAGGATCTGTCAGTGCCTTTAAGATGTCCTTCCAAGTTGTAGCTCCAGACTCCAGCAACCCACCCAGCCAACTTCTCAACTTCATGGAACCTCTCCAGTACTGGTGAGGCCTGGATTCTGCTCAGTTCTGCCTGTATCCCCGCACCCTGTCCCTCCCTGGAAATCCTAGAAATTAGGACTTCTAATTTCCACAGGAAAGCTGCAAAGCCCAAGGGAGGCCACTCTTCCCAACCTGGTGCTCTGGAGGAGGGGAGGGTCAGAAGCTGGTCTAGAGGCCACAGCACTACCTTCTGGCCACTGCCAAGTCAAGGCCACTGACAGCACCCATACAAAAGAGAAGGAGACAAGCTGAGGTGCCTGCCTCCCATCCGGCCCTACCTTGGATCTGGTCCTGAGCCCTTGTCCCCCACCCCCATTCAGACCGATCAGCCCCCTTGTCTCCACTTTTGCAGCAGCAGAACAGGCAGAAGGTAGGTTGCCGGGTGGTCTCACTTGGCACTCAAGTACTGTGTCATCTGGTCAATACTCTCGGGAGTGATGGCCAGGCTCCCTAACTAGTCCACACACCTCTTGAAGGCAGGGACCAGGCAGACACTTCTCTAAGAACAAGACGGGGTCTGGATACCCAGATACACCACCGTGGCGGTGCAGGGCTGGGGCGGACGGAGAGGGACACGCAGATACGAGGGCAGACAGGGAGCACAGGCAGCTTCCAGGACATGTGGTTCCGGCACAGCGAAAGCAACTGCTGCCGCCTCTGTGGTTTGCTTCAAGGGGCCCTCCGAGGAGAAAATGGAGGGGGTGGATGTGCGCCGGGGTTGAGCGAGGTTGGTAGGAGGCGGCACTGCTGGGCTGTGGGAGTTGGGGGTGGGAGAGAATACAGTGGGGCGCGGACGGGGCGGGGGGGGGGGAGCGGAACTAGTGAAGAGCTCACAAAGTAAGTGCCCTAAGGTTGCACGAGGTCACCAAACCTCACCGGACCAAGGCAGAGGAAGACTTGAAGCAGATTGCGCTAACTGTGCAGCACGGCAAACTGATACATGTCTGAGAAAGATTTGCTAAGAAACAGAAATGTCCTGGGGGCGTTTGGGATCGGATTCGAACCCAGGCTGGTCATTCGTGACCAGCGATAAGGCCAACCATAAGGCAGGCGGGCATGGGCTTTAAAGCCTGGAGCCCGGGGGCCGTGGCGGCAGCTGCGGGGGCGGCCCGGGGACCTCTGGCGCCCCCCGCCCGCCCCCCTTCCCTCCGAGAGCTTTCTGGAGGCCGAGGGGCGGGGAAAACTCGCGGCAGTCTTGCATCAGACGAAAGGCGGGTACGGCGTTTGCTGCCCCAGCCGGGCCGCCTTCCCTGCAGCCTCTCCGGCGGCCACGAGACTGGCTGGGACTCCGCCAACGCCCCGGCCACCCCCCAAGGAAGGCTGTACTTGCCGGGCGAGGCAGGACCTGGCCCGGGAAGGATCGCCGGTCCCTGGGCTCCCCGCGGCGAAGCTACTTTGGCGCCCCTTCCCCCAGTGTCCCGGCGCCCGGGTAGGGGGCGGCGCAAGGTTGCCAGGGCCACAGCGCGCGAAGGCTCAGGGGAGCCGCGCTGGCATCCTTCGGGCAGCCCGCAGGACCAGTCCGGGCAGCCTGCACTTTGCAATGCCGGCGGGAAGCGAGCCAGCGCGAAACACGCGGTTGCAAACTGAACGCAAAGTTTGCATCCTGCAGCTCGCGGCTGTTTCTTCTCCTTCTCCTCCCTCCCCCACTCTCCAATCTCAGGAGGCCCCAAGACTGACTGGTACCGGGGACGGGGAGTGGGGGGTGGGGCGCGCTGGCCCCGGCCGGTCTCGGCAGAGGATGCCACCAAGCCCCCGTCTTTCTCCCGCTCGCCTTACCTGCAGCTCGGCTATCAGCTCCTCTTTGCTCAGGTTCTGCTTCTCCACCACCTGCAGCCCTCCATCTTGCAGGATCTTCCGGCAGCAAGGGTCCAGGCTGTCACTGATGAGCACTTTCCGCAGATTTGCAAAGGCCATTGCTGGAGTCTGCCTCGGAATCGGCCGCTCGCGCGGGGCAGGAGCACCTAAGCCTAGGAGCTGTGGTTCCTGCTGGCGGGCTGGTGTAACTGGGCAGGATTCGCGAGCTCCCGCGCCCCTTTTATCTCCCCCTTCTGCTTATACGGCCTCCTTCTGATTGGACAAAAATACTCAAACTCTCGGTGACTCCGCCTCCTCCTCGAGGCTCTGAGCCTTTAGTTCCCCGCCCCCTTTATTATGCTCCCGAGGTGAATTTCTCAATCTCAGCCAAAGCCCTTCCCTACACCTGGTGAGCATATAGAAGCACAATTTGCGCTGACTAGCTGATTCGTATCTGAAACAGAAATATTTGTTCTCACCGTGAGAGAAATGTTTCATGTTCACTTCTTTCTGCCTCAGAACATATTCAATAATTCCTTAACAAGAATTCATTGAAATGTGCAAGGCACGGCGCTGGATGTTGAAGGGGCAAAGACATCCTGTGGTGGGCTAACACCGAGGGTACCAAAGGCAGACACGGAAAGCTAAAAAGTAAGAAGCAATAGGAAACTTTCTGAGACCTCACAAAGCAGTGCTTAATTACAGATGGATGACGTAATGAGAATTACCAGTATGAAAGAGAACAAGGACAAGATGCATTTAGAGCAGGCAGGATTTTTGTTAGAGCTCCCCATTTTCCTCTTCCCCCACTTCCTCTCTGATTATGAAAAAGACAAAAAGAATGTGAGATGTCAGTCTGGTCTAATTTCTATGCTGACCAAGGAGGCACTTTCCATCTCTTAACTCCTTTATGTTTAAACCCCACAACAAATATACTATTCCATGCCTCTCTTTACAGAAATATTGGGAAAATCCGTTTTGGATTATTTAAAGCCATCTAGGATCAAAAGCAGCATCAGGCATGCTCCCAGGTGAATTAGAATTCAGTTCTGTTAACCTGTCCAGACATTAGCTGTTGTGTGCCCTGGTCCTGAAAACCATCCAGCACAGCCTAGGGGCACCGGGAAGGCTTTCCAGCAAGGTTGCCTTTCAGCTGACGCTACTGCTCTCTGAAGTCAACTATTGTGCCAGGCCTGAGGATAAGGAAATAAGTAAGACATTATCTGCCTTCAAGCTGCTCCTAGTCAATTGCCTTGAGGGCTGAATAGGAAATAACCCCTAGAAAAGAAGTGACATTTACAAAGGCCCAGGGTATGTGCCTAGGGGTGCAGGAAGCCAAACTAAGGAGGGGTCAGGGTTGCTCAGGAGGGTCTTTGCCCTGAGGAGGAGTTTGAACTGCTCTCCAAAGCAGGGCAGGGGTGAGGAGTGATTTTCTGCTGTGTGATACCATTACTTTAGCTGAGCGGAGCCCTGACACCGAGAATGTAGATAATATCCCTCTGCACCCACCCCACTCCCACCCTTCACCATCCAACATCCACCCTCCAACATCGACTGCAAGTTGAGGATTTTTCTTTTACGATCAGCGACCAGTCTCCCCCGACCCCGTGTTATTGCTTCCATCCATAAAGCAGGAACTCTGGCCTTCTTTTTTTTTTTTAATTTTTTTAATTTTTTTATTTTCTAATGTTTATTTATTTTTGAAACAGAGAGAGACAGAGCATGAATGGGGGAGGGTCAGAGAGAGAGGGAGACACAGAATCCTAAGGAGGCTCCAGGCTCTGAGCTGTCAGCACAGAGCCAGAAGCCGGGCTCAACCTCGTGGACCGTGAGATCATGACCTGAGCCGAAGTTAGACACCCAACCGACTGAGCCACCCAGGCGCCCCAGGAACTTTGGCCTTCTAGGAAAATAGTTCTGCAATTCTCTCCAGAACCCCCACTCCATCCCCTCCCCGAGCCCCCAAGCCCCTTGAGAAGAGTCACAGTCTGCTTAGTGAGTTTAGGGGAAAGGTCCTAGTGCCGGCCCAGGCCAGCCTCTGCTTAGCTGTCTCTTTTGGAGATGAAGCCCACAAATAATGTGCCCTCCCTGCTTCCTGGCGTGTGGTGAGCCCTCCAAGGGCAAGCCCAACCAACCCTATGCACCTAAGGGTGCAGGAGCCACAGCTGTCCGGCACCTCTGCCTATAGAGGATGAGGTTAAAGGGGGAGAGTAGAGGGGGAGAGGTAGGAATCTTATTTTTCTACTTGGAGCCCAGCTGTGATCGCCAAAGTCACATTATGAGTAATAAAAACAGACAATTTGAGCAGGAGATGATGAACTGTCATCTGCAAAATAGGCACATCTGAATTTGAGTTCCAGCTTCTGAAATTACTGATAACGTGACCTTGGGCAGGTGACATTGCTTCTCTTAGACTTAGTTTTCTTCTCCGCAATATGGGGCTCATAGGGCAGTGCTTATTCACAAGGTTGTCATGAGGATTAACTAACGCGAAGCACTCAAATGAGTGCAATCTGTAGTGCTTGGCTTTCATTTGTTCATTCATTCATTCATTCATTCAATCAGGCAGCCAATACATATTTATTGAGAGCCTATAACATGCCAGACATGGCTGAGGGTGCTGGGAATGAAGGTTCAAACAAGACAAACATGGTCCCTGCTCTCACGGACCTTATATTCTCTTTGGGGCCAGAAAATAACCAAATAAATGAAGAATGGAAAAAGACAATCTCAGGCTGCGAAAGCATGATGAAGAATACAAAACTGAGTAACATGCTAGAGAGGATAGAGGGGGTGGGGGGGAGGGAGGGGATCTATTTTAGACTTTAGAGCCAGGGAAGGCCTTGCCAAGATGATAGTCGAGGTGACACTGAAATAAGAAGTTAATTTGCAAAGAATGGAGGAAAGAGAATTCTGGGCAGAGGGCACATTTAAGTCTGGCACATTTAAGGAACTTGCCCCCGGATATTCCTGTAGCCCGTACTGTGTGCCAGGCACATGACCATGCACTGGGATAACAATGTTGAGCGTGTCACACGTGGTCCATGCCCTGAGAGGAATCACAGTCTAGTGTTGGAGTGTGTGGCCTGTGGTGAATGGTCAGGAAAATCTCTGAGAAAGCAGAACTTCAGCTGAGATCTGAAGGGGGAAGAAGAGAGTGGGGAACATCTGGAGGAACATTCGAGAGAAACTAAGAACAAGGTCACTTGGGTAGGAAACAGCACCTGTCATATAGACAATAAGGGGGAACGTGGCACAACGTGAGATGGAGAGGTTGACGGGGGACAGACCACTCAGGCCATGTGAACAGTCTGGACTTTTATGGATGCAAATAATAAAAACTCAATTTCAGCTGGCTCAAGGTGTCCAAAAGGATCAAACGTGGGCAGGAATGGGCTCAAATCAGTGTCATTGGCAACCCATCTCCCTCCTGTCTCTGTTTTCTCTGGATTCGTTTCATTTCCAGAAAAGCAAGATGTGGCAAGAATGTCACCAGCTAGTGGAGAATATAAAATTCAGTCATATATTCTAAGAAGTTTAGTAACCCCAGAAGGTTGTATTCATCTTCTAAGAATTGCAGCAATATTTTCATACCTGATCCTCATTGGGCCAACTGGGATCACACATCCATGAACCTAACACTGTGGCCAAGGGAATGAATATGCTGACTGGTCAGTCCCGAAGAAAGCACTCACTTCAGATCTGAGGAAAGGATTAGTCCCGTCTGGAATAGACACTAAGAGTATGAGGAAACTTCACGGTGTTAAGACAAGAGAAGGAGTGGAAGGTAGACTGGCAACCCCAACAGCTGACCAGTCCACCACGCTAAGGAGTTCAGATTTTATTCTAAGTAGGATGGGAGACGATTGAAGGTGTAAGGCGGGGAATGTATTATCTTGGCTTTAAAATGACCATTCTATACTGAACCCCCAAAAAGCTCCTCTTTAGGTATTGTTTTGATTATCATTATGATGATGATGACAATGAATACCATGATGATTATGACTGACAGAGAGGTGGGTTCTTGTTTGGCACCTGGAATCACTCGGTAAGGTACAGTCAGGACTTGAAAAGGCAAATCTCTGACAGTGAAACTGGTAAGAACCAATGAATAATGGGTGAAGTTAACCACCAGAGAAAGTAACTCATCCTGAAAGAAGGTAAGTGTCTGAAAAGGACTTTTGGGAGCCACCAGGTCAAATTAAGAGAAGAATACTGTTTCATCCAACTACCACTAAATGTTGAAAAGAAAAAGAAGACCCTCTTAATATGATCAATTGTATTATAATTTTTCTGCTTGAAGAATATATTAATAGAAAGGTTGGTCTGCATGTTCAAAAAGATGATCCAAGCTGTGTGTTGGTGTTTACCCAGTGCTGTTCCAGAAGAAAGAGAGGAAGACTGAATGGACAGACAGGAGTGCCGTGGCCAGTAGCAAGGTATACTTCGATGTGGTACAGACAGAATTCACCAGATTTTGTCACAGTCTGTATAAAAATATCCCTCTAGGGGTGCCTGGGTGGCTCAGTCGGTTGGGCGTCTGACTTCTGCTCAGGTCATGATCTCGCAGTCTGTGAGTTTAAGCCCTGCATCGGGCTCTGTGTTGACAGCTCAGAGCCTGGAGCCTGTTTCAGATTCTGTGTCTCCCTCTCTCTGACCCTCCCCCATTCATTCTCTGTCTCTCTCTGTCTCAAAAATAAATAAACGTTAAAAAAATATATATATCCCTCTGGGTGCACCTGGGTGGCTCAGTTGGTTAAGCATCTGACCAGCTCAGGTCATGATCTCACAGCTGGTGGGTCCGAGCCCCGCGTTGGGCTCTGTGCTGACAGCTTGGATCCTGGAGACTGCTTTGGATTCTGTGTCTCCCCCTCTCTCTGCCCCTTTCCTGTTCGTGCTCTGTCTTGCTCCCTCTCAAAAATAAATAAACATTTTTTTTAATTGAAAAGAAAATATCCCTTCTGATTGTGCAACTCTCTTCCTTTGCCATTCTTCCGAATAACTATTTTATTTTCCAGATACCCTGATGGGGTAAGGGGTCACTGAGATCTGTTTTTCACCAGATTCCATTGCCAAGTCCTTAACTAAAAGAAGTAGGCTTGGCCCAGAAAAAGAGCTATTACCAAAGACAACTTTTTATTTGAAAGTCCTATCCACATGGCAAGGCTTACATCTAATTACTAGCCATTTGCTCTCCTTATAGTACTTTAAATTACCCTCTTGCCCTTGGAAGCCCAGGCCTCTATCCTAGTCCTTAGCTCAGGATGGCATATAATCTTCTATTGCCTGGTTTGACCTTGGGTCTTATATTCTAATGGGGCTTTGGTATATATGTGTTTAAATTTGTTTTTGTCCTATTAATCTGTCTTGTGTTAATTCGATGACTAGATCAGTCAAAAGAATCTAGAATAATAGAGGAAAAATTTTCCTCCCCAGTAGGAGGATGCAAAATTTTACTCTTGTCTCTTGTGAGGTAGGCTACTGTAGTCTCTGAAACTCTGATCACTACTAGCTTCCCTCTGAGGTCTCAGGCTCTCCTCTCCTTACCTTCAACTACAGGCTCTCAAAACCCCTTTAGGTAACTGAACTCTAGAAGAATCTGAAAGAAGCTACAAAACTGTGCAGTTTGGGGAATTCATGCACCTTTTAAGGCTTCTTCGTGGGCCTCCTAGGATCCCCTCTTGTTAGAATCCCATATTTCCACGGATTAGACATGGTTACAAATGCAAAATAATCATAATAATAATACAAAATTAATTGATCATTTTATTATTTTTTTATTTTTATTTTTTTTAAATTTTTTTTAACGTTTATTTATTTTTGAGACAGAGGCATGAACAGGGGAGGGTCAGAGAGAGGGAGACACAGAATCCGAAACAGGCTCCAGGCTCTGAGCTGTCAGCACAGAGCCCGACGCGGGGCTTGAACTCACGGACCTCGAGATCATGACCTGAGCCGAAGTCGGCCGCTTAACCGACTGAGCCACCCAGGCGCCCCACAAAATTAATTGATCATTTTAAAAGCGCTAGCTAAGTGTAATGCAGTAAAGCCTCACAATAATTCTAAGGAATAAGTGCCACTATTATTTGTGTTTTATAAATGATAGATTTGATACACATATTTATCCCAGCTTTACAATGTAGAGAGGTAAAATGACTTACCAAAAGTTACATGACAATAGGTTGTAAAGTTATGGTTACAACATTTCCTTAAATCTCTAGTCAAACTTCTTTTTTAAGTTTATTTATTTATTGAGAGAGAGAGAGAGAGAGAGAAAGCACAAGCAGGGGAGAGGCAGAGAGAGAGAGAGAGAGAGAGAGGGAAAGAATCCCAAGCAGGCTCCACAGTCTCAGCTTGGAGCCCAACCTGGGGCTTGAACTCACAAACTGTGAGATGGTGACCTGAGTGGAAACCAAGAGTCAGACACTTAACCAACAGAGCCACACAGGCACCTCTATAGTCAAACTTCTAATTGTGCTGTCCTTGCATCTTTCAAAATAAAATCAAAAGTCCTTCCTTCTCTAAAACATTACACTCAACTTAGAAACAATATGACAGGCTTTCATGTTATAGCTATTTTTTTTTTTAAAGTAAACTCTACATCCAACGTGGGGCTCAAACTCATGACTCCAAGATGAAAAGTTGCATGCTCTATGGACAGATGTATGGAGCACACTGATTGGATGGGGGGCCACCAAATGTGGGATGTCCCAATTGGGGTAGGAGGCTGGTGGTGCAGGCAGTGTTCACCCAAGGTAGAACAAAAGAGATAGAAGTTTTCTGAATACACTGCAAGGGAGGGGTGGGCAGGATTGCAAAGAGAGACCAGGTGGTGATGAAGAGCCACAGTTATAGGGTGGAGTGAGGGAGTATAGGGACCTATGGAAGTTCCCTTTCTTTGGTTATCTTAGGAACTGTGCCTGGTTGTAACTGGTCAGTTAAGGCCTATGGCTATTTCAAAATGGGTCGCTTAATGAGCCTATTTGTATTCAGCTCGGTGGGGTGGTTGCTATGGGCCTTTTGGCCTTGCTCAAGTTTCCATGGCTCAAGCCTGTTGCCTAAAAGCAGCCTTTACAAGGCGCCCCTTGAATGTGTTGTGATTGTTGAGGACAGGCAGAAATCAGGATTCTATGTTGCCTGAGAAATTGTCCAAGGTATTGGTATTTACTGAGAAATGTGAATCTTGGTCTGAGAGGCAGAATTATGGCTCCCCAGACGTGTCCACATCCTAATGCCCACAACCTGGGACTACCTTCTGTGGCAAAAGAGGCTTTGCAGATGTGAATATGCTACAGAATTTGTGGTGGTGAGACGATCCTGGACTGTCTGGGTGGTATGATTTAATCCTGAGGGTCCTCACTGAGGGATGCAAGGGGGAGCCAAAGGAGAGAGAGGCCATGTGGAGGGAATCAGAGGCTGGAATGATGTGCTTTGAAAATGGGGGAGGGCCACAAGCCAGAAGTACAGGTAGCCTCTAGAAACTGGAAAAGGCAGGGACCCGGGTTCTGCCCTAAGAGCTTCTGGGAGCAACCAGCCCTGCTGACACCTTGACCTTAGGCCTGTGAAACTGATTTCTGTCTTTGGAACTC
This sequence comes from Panthera uncia, assembly GCF_023721935.1. NCBI lineage: Eukaryota > Metazoa > Chordata > Mammalia > Carnivora > Felidae > Panthera > Panthera uncia. The sequence goes on from NW_026057585.1 coordinate 4,516,941, forward strand.
CAGAACTCCAAGAGAATAAATGTGCGTCCCTTTAAGCCACCGATTTTGTGATGATTTGGTAAGCAGCAGTAGAAATCTAATACACTTGGAAATCACGTTAAATGAAAAGAACAAATTTTCATCCAGACAGAGAGATTAAGCAGCGGCGAAGCAAAAAGAAATTTGAGAAGACAAGAAGGGTAAAAGGAACATTAATGGACCCCTCCCTACCTTGCCTCTTATTAGCCAAGGAATTTACACTAAAACAAACAAAGAAACAAAAATCCTGGGTAGCCCTTACTTAGTTAAGCCTAAAATGAGACAGGATGGATGGGGTGGGAGGACTCTCTCCCCTTCTCCCCCATACTCCTCCTTGAGCATCTATTTCCAGGATGGCTGGTGGATAAAGGACGCCTAAGGGCAGAGATGAAAGAGACAGGAAATGAAGGACAAGGTGCTGTCCATCCCCAACCAGTTCAAGGGTTGGATTGTGAGCCATTGGAGAGCAGGGCGTGCCGAGCATCACTCTAATGCCTCGGGGACCTTTGGCTGCATCACTGGCAGAGATGCCGTCCCTGGAGCACCAGCGGAAGGAGGCAAGCGCAGACAGTAGTGTAGACGAGGGGGCAAGAACCAGAGAATTCAGCCTCTCCATGTTAGTGTAGTGTAAGAACATGGAAGCTACATCTAAATCAAAGAATCTTCTGCTGCTTCAGGTGCAGTCCTCCGATGCGCCTTTGAAGATGCAAGCACAGTGACCAATTTCTAGAGAAGGTGCGGTTTGATCCTTCAAGGGTCTTAGGGACTGGGTAGGGAGGGCACCCAGGCACTGTCACTCCTTTAATGATTGCCATGAAGGTAGGCGTGGGCACCGAAGACAAAATGGGCATCTCTGAGTAGGCACCAGACAGCAAGCTTCATCCCATTTCGTCTCCTGTCATTACCAAAATGAATCAGAGACCCGGGGAGGACAGAGCTGCTTTCCTGTAAATGCCATAGTCAACCTGGGCTGCTATAGCAAAATACTCCAGACTGGGTGGCTGACACAATATTTATTTCTTACAGTGCTGGAAGGTGAAAGTCCAAGATCAGGCTGTCAGTGTGTCTGGGTTCTTGGTGAAAGTCCTATTCCTGGTTTACAGATGGCTACTTCCTTGCTAGTCCTCCCCTGGCAAAGAGAGAGAGCTCTGATCCCCTTAACCCCTTGTAAGCATACTGATCCAAGCATGAACGCTCTGTCTCCATGACATCATTAAAATCAAATTATCCCCCTCAAAGGCCTTATCTCCAAATGCCATCACTTTGGGGACTAGGGCTTCTATATATGGATTTTAGGAGGCCATAAACATTCAGTCTGTAGCACTCTCTAACACCTTAGCATTTCCCCCCCCTACAAACACGAGCTCCAAGGTCAGGCTTCCTCAACATCTATCAAGCCCAATGGTCCATACTCCTATAGCACAGTGCACAGGAGATTCCAGAACACAAATATAGAGGAGGAGATGAGTTACAAATTCAAAGTGATTACACACCTATTACAAAGTGCTATGCAGGGTTGGCAATCTGAAGAAATGCAGGCGTAAATGAAATACAAGCTCTGTTCCCAAAGAAGTTTGTATTCTATTTGAGGAATCTGACATGGGGGGAAAAGGGGGCTAAATTTAGAGAAGGGCAGGGCAAGCTCGGCATCTGAATGGAGAGTGGAGCTCCACCATCAAAACTGCACATTTGGACACTGGTATCATGGGTCTACTTTGAAATCAGGAGCAAGGTCTCTTCATCCATTAGGCACTCCAGACTCAGGGCCCAGGACCTGCGATGGCCCTAAAACAGTTCTCAGTGATAGTTCAAATGGAGTCTGCCATTTGAAGACTTAAACAAAATCATAACACTAGTCTTTCCTTTGACAAGCATTTATTGAGGGCTTCCTTATGAGTTATGGGAAACGTTGAGGATATGAAAACTAGTAAGGCATTATGTCATTATTATTGTTATTATTAAGTACCAAGAAAATGGAATGGCCCATATGTTTGGTGGTTTGCTCAGAGGTGGGCTAGTATTTCTGGAATATTTCATGGAATGGGTGGGCTGGGCCTTTAAAAAGGGATAGGATAGGATAGGATAGGATAGGATAGGATAGAATAGGCAGTAAAGAAGAGTGAACCTTTCCAAAGGGTTCTAAGCACAGGTGTGGAAGCAGCAATGCATATTAGCGATTAGTGAAGGTGAAGGCAGGGAGAGTAGGGGACATTGGTGTGCCTGTAGTGGATGCCTTTTGTTGGAGAAGAAAGGAGATCAATTTGGAAAAGGAGGTTATGGAAAAACCTTTCATGTCGCAGAGGGGTTTTTAATTTAGAGATTGGCAGAGGACTCAGGCTGTTGATAGGGAGGAAAAACAGACAAGCTAACTGGCAAATTCTAGAGTCAAGTCCATGATTATATCCTCATTAGCAATTTTCTCCAGCCATCTATATAACAAGTTATTAGACCGTGTATAATATATACACATAAGCACTTTTGTTTCTGTATTCTCCAGAAGGCAAACAGAGACTCTTAGGACATGAGACAGGCAGAGAAGGTATAACTGGCAATCCAATAATTAAAGTTGATAGACATTCAGGTTGGTCATATAGTGGCTATCGGATCTTTGATAAATCCCTTCTCTGTAGCTCATTGTCTGCGTCTGAAAACAGTTGTTGTGCACCTGTGCACGTGTCCTGAAAAAATAAAGTGAATGTGTTTTGAAAATAAGCATCCTTAACAACTGTTACTTGTTTTTACTGCTCAGTGATGAGAAAAAAGAGCCACTACTGTTCTGGGGCTGTTTGAAGGCTACCTACTTGATAAGAAAAAAGGTAAATATGTTCAAAGGTGACTGTTCATTTTCTGTCATTCTACAACCATTTTCATTGAACGTGTTTTCCTTATAGCCATTTTTTTTTTATTGGCCTTTACTCCAGTGTCTCTTCTTGACTTGCCCATCTGTACAAAGTTATAAGAATCACCTCAAATACAAGTCAAACAAACCAAAGAGTGAAGCATATTGTGTAAATATTCACTTATTCCTCGGTGTATTTATGGTTCAATGAAAATATGCCACGAGCTATGCAAATAAGAGAGAATCTGCATCTTTTGGAGCTCACAGTGAGTGGCTCATGCAGTCACACAAATCAGCGACACTAATACAGAGCAATGTGGAAAGTGCTCTGGTAAAGGTGGTCTCAGATGCGCTAGTAGAAACCAGATCAGCTGCGGCACAGTTACAGCACCGGGCTGAGGAAGTCCCAGCACCGGGGACACTGAGCTGAATATCGAAAGCCTACAGGAGCAATCCAGTAACTGTATCACACTTTGTACAGAGGAAATGGGATACCTAAAAGTTCCAGTGGGTGAGAAACAATGGCATGTTCTGGAAACTGCAAATCGATCAATAATATCAGAGCGTAGGATATGAGGAGGTGGTGATGTGAAATGAGGCAGGTGGATGGATACTGGCCAGGTCGGGAATAGCCCTGCAGTCAAGGAGGGTGCATATTATCCAAAAAGAAATAGGGAAGTCGTAAAGGGATGGGGAGTTGATTAGACGGTGGGCTTTTATCTGGAATACGTCAAAGGGGTGCTAGGTATGGATGTGTGGACAGCATTCAGTTATGAACAACTGTGGAGCCTTAGATCCTGTTTGTCTTGTCTGGTCCTTTTACTTCTCTTATTGGCTACTGCTGCTGAATGTCTCTGGACCACTTCCATGTGGCAATCTTGTAACAAGAGCCTAGGGTGAGGAAAAAGAGAAATGAAGCCTGTGAATAAGTGAGGGAGCTCTACCACTGTCATCCAAATGACTCATGTGAAGGGGGTGGGCTGGATAGACTAAAATGGAAGCAGTTTGTGGGCAGCAGCATCTACCAAGTACCTGTTATTATTATTATACATATTTTGTGTCTAGAGCCTCTGGACAGAGAGATGATAACAGGTAGCATTTCTAGTCCATTTGAAAACTCAAAGGGCTATTATAAGTAAATCTGGCAAAACCATGTAGGGAGGCAGGAAGTTCTCTGCAACATCAGATACAGGTCTGTGAATCCTCTAGAATGGAGGGTTAGGTGCAGTCCTGAGTTTGATAGAGATGCATAGCAGAGACCTAAGAGACAGCCTATAAATCGGACTATTACCCAACCCCCTGAGGGTCAACAGAAGCCTACAAATAATTAATTCCAGAGAGTGGAAAAACTGGCTTGTGGAAGTGTGGGGGGGATATTAATAATGCTCTGTTTCTCCAGTGATCCTTTCCCTCAGGGGGAACAGGAGGGCTTGGCAAGCAGCCTCATCGCTCACAAACCCTGCTTCCGCTGGGGATGGCGAGATTGGGAGGCATCATTAGATATACCATCATACAGCAGTAGCAGTGAAAGGTGTAGACGGTCTTCCTCAGCCCACCTTAGGAAGTTAGGTCCATTCAACAATCAAGAAACATTTATAGAGTCTATACATGTCTGGCCCTTGGTAAGGGCTCAATAATGTCTCTGTTATTATAGCCCAGTGTCTAGTAAACGGTAAGTATCATGCAATGATTTATTGTTGGAGGGATCTAGAAATAATCTTACCACGCTCCCAGGCTAGAACTCCTGCTACTACATGTTCTTCCTCAGTCCCCTGCAGCAGATACTGCTAGCTGATAATCAATCCTGTTCTCCAGGGCACACAATTCTATAGGTACACAGACCAAAATTTTCCAGCCCTGTTGGATTTAGGTGTTGTCCCGCGACTGAAGTCTAGCAACAGAAAGCCAGCAGAATCGATGAGCGCCCATTCCAGTCCTGGCCCTTAAAACCAACCTCCTTCATGGTTCCACCTCTTGTAATGAGAGAGGAAGATGCTACAGAATGTCCCCCTCCGCGAAAACAAGGATCAAGTCTGAACATAAGGCAAAAAGCAGCTACCTAAAGATATTAGAAAGGACTGGATAATGAAGAGTACACTCTTTGCTTATATCCAAAATATATAAAGAACTCATACATCTCAAAATTAAGGAGACAACTCAATTTTTTTTTAATGGGCAAAAGATTTGAACTGGTAGTTCACAAAATAAAACATCCAGATAGTCAAAAGGCAGATGAAAGACGCTCAGCCAGTAGTTGCTAGGGCCATGCAAACGAAAACCAAGATTCTACTACACACCCGCTAGAATGGCTAAAGTTGGAAACACTCACAGTTCCAAGTATTGGTAAGGACATGGGGCAGCTAGAAATCTCAGGACTTATTGGTGAGAATGCAAGATGGCGCCACCATTTTAGTAAACAGTATAGCCATATTTTATAAACATACCCTTCCCCTATGACCCAGTGATCCCTCCCCGAGGTATTTCCACAGGAGAAGTGAAAATATGTGTACACACAAAGACATATATGCAAATCAGAGCAACATTATTCATAATAACTAAAACCTGGAACTCATTCTGATGTGCATCAACTGGCGAATGGATTAGCGAGTCACGGTGTGTCCATACAACGAAACACTGCTCAGCAGTAGAAAGAAATGATCTGCTAATACAATCATCAACATGGAGTGTGCTGAATAAAGGAAGCATGCCACAAAATAATACATAATGTATTCCATTTAAATGGAATTGAAGAACAGGCAAAATTTATCTTTACTGGCAGAAAGTCACCTGGGGCTAAGGGTTGGGAGGAGGGACCAGATATAAAGGGGCACCAGGAACTTTTTTGGGTGTTGGAAATATCTATACTTTTATTGTCACCGTGGTTATACATCGGTACACAATTACCAAAAACTCATCAAACTGTATCATTAAAATGGGTGAATTTGATTTTATGACACCTTCACATGAGCTTCTCTTTCCGACTTATTTGCTAGCTGAGGTCAGACAGGCTTGGGAAGCCATGTGCGGACAATGGTAAAGCCCATCACCCGGGTCCTTTAGTGAATAAGTGAGGCAGTCCCTCCCCTACTCCCCGCTGCTGACCAAGAATCCCACACTGGATGGTTCTATGAGTGAGAAATAAATGGTGGCAGTGTTACGCCTCTGAAATTTGGGGTATTACAGAAACTAGAATTTCCCTAACTAGTAGATCTCTAAAGCAAAACACAGTCAAGACCATTTAAATTTTCTTGCTGAATTCACCTTATTTATTCATTTATTTATTTTTAATATAATTTATTGTCAAGTTGGCTAACATACAGTATGTACAGTGTGCTCTAGGTTTTGGGGGTAGATTCCCATGATTCATCGCTTACTTATAACACAATTCACTTTATTTAAACTGGAGAAAAAACCAGTAATAACCCAAATGTCCAAAACATGGGAACAATTAGGTAAATTATGGTATATTCATCTTATATAATACTTACTATATAACCACTTACATAATTACTTCAAGAACTATGTAGTAACCTGGATATACTCCCAAAATACTAAAGTGAAAAAAGGCAAAACCCAGGATTTTATCAATGTTATTGTATCAGGAAGCCCAGACACCAAATTATGTTCATCCAAGGCTTTAAACCTATTTAGTCCCGTCTGAAGGGACCCACATGGCGTATATCTATGCACATGGGACTGAGAACCTATTGAGTAAAACTCCATCATAAAGAGAAGAGACACGACTCAGGTAAGCTCAGCTCGGGCAGAGTTGGCAAAAAGAAAAGGGGATGATCAGAAATCCGTAGGTGTGAAAACAAGCGCAGTTTCACTAAAATCTTGCCGTTTGTACTGTCTCAGAGCCTGTGTCGCTGATTCTAACGCAGTGGGTTTGTCCATGGAGCAGAAACAAGCTAAATCATGCACTGAACCGGCTGGAGGCAGAATGAAAAGGGAGGAGTCAGCCCCTCTCCTGAGGTTCCAGAACTTTCTGCAGCAGTTGCAGCAGCAGCAGCAGCAGCGGGAGACGTTACCAAGGGAGATGCTGAGAACTGGAGGAGAATTGAAGCTGGGTGCAAGACAGCTGGGAGGATTCCCTCCTGAGAACTCCAGAACTAGTGAGGAGGGGGGTTGAGGATTAGAACCGTTGCTGAATGAAATGGGGTGGAATCTTATTCCCAGTGTGGCCTGATGTTCACCCTCAGGTTGGACTCCCCTGTAGACACAGAAGATTTGTCTGTGTATGTTTGTGTTTGTGAGTATGTACGTTCTTTGTTGCATCTTTGTAAAAAAAAAATAAGCAAACATATGAATAGTGTGACACAGAACATATAAATTAAAGCATAGTGAAACAGTAAGATTATACATAATTTATCCTTTTTTTTTTATTCTGTTCATGTTACTATTGTCTTCATAGAACCTACAATGATACACATTTCCATCCTCCAGTTATTTGTCCTATAATTTCTTATTTTATTTTATTTTATTTTATTTTATTTTATTTTATTTTATTTTATTTTAGAGAAAGCACGAGCAGGGGAGAGGGGCAGAGGGAGAGAGAGAGACAATCTTAAAGCAGGCTCCATGCTAAGCGTGGAGCCTGACATAGGGCTCAAACCCACGACCTTGGGATCATGACCTAAGCTGAAATCAAGAGTCAGACACTCAACCGACTGAGCCACCCGGGTGCCCCTCTCCTATAATTTCTCAATAAATTATTCCTTCTGTTCTCATAGCATAGACATCAGAAGAACAGAAAGAAGAAGACATTAAGATCTCAGGCCAGCGTATATTCTTTTTTTAAAAAGTTTTAAATGTTTATTTTTGAGAGAGAGAGAGAGAGAGAGAGAGAGAGACACTATGAGTGGGGGAGGGGCAAAGAGAGAAGGAGACAGAATCCAAAGCAGGCTCCAGGCTCCGAGCTGTCAGCACAGAGCCCAACATGGGGCTCGAACTCACCCAACCGACTGAGCCACCCAGGCGCCCCTGACCAGTGTATATTCTAAAACAAACAGATCTAGTACAAAGGATATTTGGGACTTAACAAAAAAACAATTTTTATTTTAATTTTTTGCTTTCTGTTTATCATCTCATAGCAAGATTACTTTCTCCTGGAGTTTAATCATGGTCCTTTCTAACAGAAAGGGATCTTGTGCAGCAAACAAAGGGAGATTTCCCCGGGCCAGCAGCAACATTGTGAGTCAGCAAAGCTTAGAATTTATTACTTGGCATTTCCAGTCAGTTCTGAGGCCCTGGCTGACCAGGGCTCACCTTGATTGGTCACTAACACAAGTCTCATAGCTTAGTAGGAATGAAGGGCTGTCCGGACACCTGGAGATTCCGTGTGCTTTACCAATCCTACGCAGTCCAAGCTGCAGCAGAGAATTTCCTCATCATTCTTTCATGCATGCATGCATGCATGCATTCTTTGAGCATGTATTTATTTATTCACCCAACCTGTATTTCTGGGCCTGGCACTGTGTTAGATGACGGAGATAAACAGCTCAGGTAAGCAAATATTCCTGCGAAAACGGATATATGGAAACAATTAGGTATCAAAAGCATTTGCTGTTAGCGATGTGTACTGTGGCATACGGCTGACAGGTTAGCGCATCCCGCAGGGAGAAGAAGGGAGAGTGGGCTGCCTGCCACGAGGCTTACCAACTTTCTGGGCCGGGACAACCATGCTCGCTATCTACCCCCACTGCTAAGCTGATGCTGCGTATTTAAGGTCTCTTCATGACAGCATCCGTCTCCAGGTACCAGTGTTTATATTATTAGGAAAGGCTAAGCTGTAGCAAAGGCCTCAAAACATAGTACTTCAACAAATGAAGTTTCTCTCATACGTGATGGTCCCCCAGTTGAGTAGTCCATGGGTCAGTGCTGTGCTCCACAAGGCCATCCAGGGTCTCCCCTTCCTTCCACCTTGTCGCTGTGCTATTTCCTTCGGTGCTTTCCTTGTTTTCACGATCGAAGGTGCTTTTCACGCAAGAACTCACCCCCAAACGATGTCCAAACTTTTCCACTACGAGTATACTGGTACACTTGTGAAGTATGTGTTAGAACAGAATAGCAGAGGGGCACCTGGGTGGCTCAGTGGGTTGAGCATCTGACTTCAGCTCAGATCATGATCTCACAGTTCCTGGGTTCAAGCCCCCTATCGGGCTCGGTGCTGACAGCTCAGAGCCCAGAGCCTGCTTTGGATTCTCTGTATCTCTCTCTCTCTCTCTGCCCCTTCCCTGCTCACACTCTGTGTCTCTTCAAAAATAAATAAACATTTAGGGCGCCTGGGTGGCTCAGTCAGTTGAACATCCAACTTCGGCTCAGGTCATGATCTCGGGGTTTATGAGTTTGAGCCCTGCATCGGGCTCTGTGCTGACAGCTCAGAGCCTGGAGCCTGCCTTGGATTCTCTGTCTCTTTCTCTCTGCCCCTCACCTGCTCACACTCTGTCTCTCTCTCAAAAATAAATAAACATTTGGGGCGCCTGGGTGGCTCAGTCGGTTAAACGTCCGACTTCGGCTCAGGTCACGATCTCGCGGTCTGTGAGTTCGAGCCCCGCGTCGGGCTCTGGGCTGATGGCTCAGAGCCTGGAGCCTGCTTCCGATTCTGTGTCTCCCTCTCTCTCTGCCCCTCCCCCGTTCATGCTCTGTCTCTCTCTGTCTCAAAAATAAATAAAACGTTAAAAAAAATTAAAAAAAAATAAATAAACATTGAAAATAAATAAGTAAATAAATAAACATTAAAAACTTTCTTAAAAAAGAAAAGGATAACAGAAATGTATTCAATGTGTTATTTCTCTTTCAAAATAAGGGTATGAGAGCCATAGGTTATTTCTGGTTTCTAAGGGGACCGAGAGCTTGTAATAGATGTGTCGCCCTGGAGGGTGTTTGGGGATGAGGTTAACATTTAAATTGGTGAATCTTGACTGCTCAGACTGCCCACCAGAATGTGAGCGAACCTCGTATAATCAGCCTGTTCTTTTGAACGAAGAGACCAGTCTCCCCCAGCAAAAGGGAATCCTCTAGCAGACTGCCTGCAGATTTTACCTCCACCACGGGCTCTCCTGCTAGCTTTGGCACTGGAACTAGCATAGATTGTCCTGTGTCTCCAGTCTACCTGCCCACTCTGCTGATTTTGGACTTGTAAGTCTCCCCAATTTCATGAGCCAATTCATCATAATACATCTCTCTATACACACACACACACACACACACACACACACATCCAGTTGGTTCTGTTTCTCTGGAGGTCCCTGACTAGACAAATATAGAACCAGTGCTACTCTGTTTAATAACATGCTGTTTAACACAGAATCATTAAATCAGAATCTTTTCATGAGCACTGGGTGTTGTATGGAAACCGATTTGACAATAAATTTCATATATTTTAAAAAATAAAATAAAATAAAGTACATAAAAATAAAAATAAATCAGAATTTTTTCCTTCTTGACTCTTTTTTCCTTTTTCTTATTCTTTCTTTCTTCCTCTCCTCTTCCACTCTCCTCTTAGAAGTTATCCCTCTTTCTCCAAGGCAATCCCTACTCCACCCATGGTTAACTAACGCTCAGTCTCCCAAACTTTTTTTTATTATTTTTAAAAATTTTTAGGTTTATTTATTTATTTATTGAGAGCACATGATGTGTGTGTGTGTGTGTGTGCGCGCGCGCGCGCGCGCGCGCACCAGCGGGGGAGGGGCAGAGAGAGAGAGGGAGACAGACAATCTCAAGCACGCTCCATGCTGACAGCTCCGAGCCCAGCTCAGGGCTCCATCCCAACCGTGAGAGCCTGACCTGAGCTGAAATCAAGAGTCAGACGTTCAACCGACTGAGCCACCAGGTGCCCCAGTCTTGCAAACTTCTTAAATCCTAGACACAAAGTAAGTATCAAACACCTTCGCTTCGTGTTACATACTTCATTCAACAGACACATCTTGAACTCTTACATAGTACAGGACCTCTACCATGAACAGGGGATAAAAACAAGAATTGAACATGGTTCTTGACCTTGAGAAACGCAAACTGGGATTAAGTAATATTTGGATTAGTCAAGCGTTTCTTTTTTACCCCCTTAAAAAGGGTATTCCCTTGGATTTCTATTGTGTGAGGCAAACAATGTTTTATTCCATTACCTTGTGAATTTTCCCAATTGCTTCTTCCCTTTGGTGTATTGACGCTTCGTCTTCATTCTTAGGCAGACACTTCAGATTCCAGAAACCAAGACCCAAATATATTAGGGACAAATCTCAATAGGTTCCCGGAGTCCTGTGGCTATCACCGCATGCCACCCAGCACTGTCACCATTATAGACCATTTCTTGAGTACCTTCTTGTCCAAGAGATTTCATTTGGGACTCAGGATTCATATTGAGGTGGCCTGAGTCATAAATGTTTTCAGTTTCTTTATTTATATTTTAATACATACAGTGTTTATTATGTGCCAGACATTGTCATCGGCACTTTTATATGCAATCATTCGTTCGTTACTCATAACAATGCCATGAGGCGGGTACTAATATTATCTTCTATCACAGATTGGAGATTATATTAACCTCTCTATGAGGAATATAGAGATTTTAACACGTGCCCACGTCTTGCAGCTAACCTCATAGCAGAGTTGAGATTTAAACTCAGGGAGTCTACCTCCAAAGTTTATACTCACATCGAAAACACTACTATCTTTCTGCTAGCTTTGTGGAAAACAAACAAATGCATAAAACAAAATAAAAAAACTTCCCCACACTACAGACTTTCTGGTCTAGAATATGTTCAGTACTGACTTCCCATCCTGATATATATATATATATATATATATATATATATATATTACCTGATATATATATTACCTGATATATATATAAATATTACCAACGATGGGCATGCCAGTGACATGGTTTGGGTTTTGCCTGGCTCTCTATCCCCTCGAAATCTCTGAGATGCCTTAGTAGATCCATTTGGTTCCCACTTGCAGACTCAGTTACATCCCTGACTCAGAGATGACTGATATGTAGGAAGAATGTAAGGTACTATAGAACCAAGGCTCACTGACTTAGAATCAAGTCAACCTACTGCTAGTCCTCTTGGGAACTTACACTTTTGTTTGAGGAGTACAGAAAAACCTTGGATTGTTCTGTGAGTGTTCCACAAGATGAGTAAACATTTCTAATAAATTTTAACTTGATAAACGAGCGATGTCTTGCAATACGAGTAGTAGGTGATGCTTAGCATCAGGTGATCACAACTGAGCCAATGGTTTTCTCTCTCTCTCTCTCTCTCTCTATCGCTCGCTGCGGATTGTGGGTGATCATCAATGCGATGTCACATTTCCGTGAAGTCCTCAAAAGGAGGCAAAAGCAACTGTCGTTGGGCAGGTTCCTTGCTAAAGTTGCACGAAAAGAAAAAGATTCCATTGTGCCAATAGACAGCAGTGATTCCATTAGTGATAGTGAAAGTCGCTCTACACAATAACCCTCTTCTCTCTGGTCTCCCTCACACCAGCCACGAAGGTTTTCAAAGGTAAGTGCAGGTTAGTTTTTTTTTCTTTATATTTTGCATTTTCTTTATTAGTTTGTATTATGTTACAGTACTGTAATGATTTTTACATGAATATTTTTGGGTTGCAGAAAAATCATCTGAGTTTCCATGATTTCTTATGGGGAAATTCGCTTTGATATACAAGTGCTTTGGATTACAGGCATGTTTCTGGAAGGAACTATGCTCACAAACCAAGGTTTTACTATATGTGCTTTCTCAAAATTGCCACTTCTACCGTAACACTGGTGACTAGGGGTCTGTTTTATTTCCCTGTGTCTAATTTCCTGTCTTGGCTCCTAGCTTGGAATGCTAGTTCCTGTCTTACTTCTCCCAATCCTAGAGATTATAGTCCTGGCTTGACCCTCAGTTCCCTGGCTAGGTTCCTGATGCCACTTGATATCCTGTCAGGCTTCCTTGAGGTACTGCATTGCCCTCCCCCCACCCAACCCCCCCCCCATCCCCTGCCTGGTTACTTTCCTGATATGACTCCCAGGACAGCCTCATGGTACCTATTACTGAAGCCTATCCCAACATGGTAGAACAGTCAAGTTTGGGGGGGTCTTAGCCTTCTGGTGAGCCCCTCATCGATGCTAACAGACCCCCAGTTCTGACCCTAACCCAGCCCTAATCCAGCTGAAGGAAGAGAGATACAGATAAATGGAGGAGACAGGACCCAAGCAAAAAGTCAGAAGTACGAATGCTTAGTGGTCAGATATGACCTTTATAGGCTATAACGACACAGGAAATTTTGTATGGTACAGGCCCTGAGTTAATAAGACAGTATAAAGTGTGTCTCGAGTCTTGGTTCAATTCTGTTGGAAGGTGTGATTGATGTATTTTGGGAGTTTATGGTTGACAGGCTACCTTCAAATTAAATTAGATCTATAGGCTCTGTGCGGTTGCCTTACTCCTCGTTTGCATAGCAGGGATTCATAACCTGGGGTCCATGTATTCCTAGGCATCTATGAGCAGGCATTGGGAAATAGTATGACAGTATGCCTAAGAGTGTTTTCTTGAGGGAAGGCTAAGTTGTTTAGGTCAGATTCTCATAGGAACTTGTGACTGACAACTCTAGAAACTTTCCCACAACTACCAGCAATGCTGAGTGAAAGGGTCAGACATTTTCATTAACTTTTTCTTTCCACACTGAGTTCTCTAGAACTTTCAAGCCATGAATAAAGTGAAAACATGTAGTTTGAGTGAAACACATAGACAATTATATATGCACATTCTATGTAATATAGCCTGTGCATATGGAATATAATATACATATATAATTATACGTATATGTATATAATTGTACGCGCGTGTGTGTGTGTCGTGGGGTCTACATGCAGCCCTGCTCTTTTTAAAGACCAATTGGCAAAGTGATTCACTAGCTTTAGCGCATGGTGCTTGATTGAAATTAATTTGACTAATTTGACAGCATCATAGGCTTCTAAGTTAATGAAAGCAGAAGTTTGAAAGACCGCACCCCGGGGAAAAGGTCAGAATACAGAGGCTTGATCTAGTTCAGATGCACAAAACACAACATGCTGCAGAGATCTGTAGCAGAAAGAAACAGAGGAGACAGCTGGGTTTGGGTGGGGTTGGATTAGGGGGCAGGCCTGGGTTGCTCTGGAAGATATTTTACCTAAAGAGAAACACCTTGTTTTTTTTCCTTAAAGCGAAGCTCATTGTCCTGAAACTTCAAAGACAGAGCACTCCCGACCTTGAGGTTCACACTGAGCCAGGATTATCAATTGACCTCATTTAAAAACCAGCCATGCATAGATGTGGGCGGAGGCCAGAGGCAGAAGAGTGAAAAGAAGCAGAGAGATCTTCTAGTTGCTGGGTCACTAACTACTGGCCAAAAACACACTTGGTTTTGGGCCCGCTGAGTGTTTCAAAAGTAACTTGAGCCAATATTGGAAAATTCAGGGATTTCACATGATAGTCAAGATTTCCTTTTCTTTTGAGAAGTCTGGAAACATTGCAGCGCCGGCCCTGTGTTCCCTTGGGGCCCCCTCATTGGCAGCTGTCCCTTCTAGAAGGGGAAGTGCCTGCACTCCCCTGGGGCCCACTGTCTGGAGGCTGGCAGTTGTGTTACTGGGGAATTGTGAGGGCAGAGCTGAAATGGCAGGGGCGAGTGAAATCACACAGGGAGAACTTGCGCTGCTGTGGCTTCTCATCACAGTGGGGGCCCCGTGTCCACTCTGTCAGAAATCGCCTGGAGTCCAGAACTCCCAGATTCCTGTGTGTGCCCAGGAGGCTGTCTGGGATCTCAGATGCTCTCTGGCCTGGAGCTGTTTTTTGTTTTTGTTTTTTTTTTTCCTTAGTGGCAGGCATTGCACTCACCCTTTACAACCAGAGTCCCTTATTCCTGCTTTTCAGCTCCTTCCACTACAGTTTCAGGCTTGACTCCAAATCCACTCCCAGCTCCTCATGGATCAATATTTATTCTTTCAACAATTTCTGGCTGCCTGTACTCTGTCAATTGCACACGGTGCTGAGGAATTGAAGACAAGTCTTAGCGCTACTGCGGAAGGAACTGAAAACGCAGACAAGAAGCTAACGTGACTGAAATCTTTGTGGGGAACACCAGAACACGTCCGACTTGGTAATAGAAATCTGTCCACCAGATGGCGCTCAAGAGAGCCCAGTGTAACAAAACCACCCCGGGCATGGCGAGGGCGGGGCAAAATTTACCCTGTGGAAGAACATGGCACCATGACTTCCATTTCACCGTACTCTTATGTCCCATCAAGCCTCCAACGTTCCCCAACCCCCAGGATTCCGGGTGTGATGTTGGGACCGGGAGGAGCACCAGCTCCCACACGGCCGGCCCCTGCCCTGCCCACACTAATCTGAAGGCGGAGCCCTTTCCCAGTGAGACCAGCAAAGAACTGCCCCGGCAGAGGGCAGGAAACACCTTTGGATAGGAAGGCTGATTGTCACCTGAGTTCATTAACCAGCTCCGCGGTGTCCTTTAGGAACAAGCCCAGTCTCTCCTCTCATAGCTGCTCTGGTCTTGGTCCCCATCTGCTCATCTGCTGTTTAATTTGATTAAATATATTGGTTGTTTTTTTTTAATGTGTCTATTCCAACCACTTATAGCTTTTCAAAACGTTGGGTTTTTTTTTTCTGATTATAATAAGCTCATTAAAAGAAATGCAAAGAGAAATTAATGACTTAGAAAGGGTCTAATACCTCTACATATAATTCAAGTCTTAAGAGATACTCACTGTTGACAGTTTGGCACGTATTCCTCTAGAACAGGGTTTCTTACCCTTGGCACTATTTTTTGTTTGGAGGACTGCTGTGTGCCTTGTAGTGCATTTAGCAGCATCCCTGGTCTCTAACCACTGGCTGCCGGTAGTAACCCCACCACCGCCACCCAGTTCTGACAACCAAAAATGTATCCACGCATTGCAAAATGGCTTCCCACCATAACTGATTTCCTGCAACTTGATTAAAAAACAAAAAACAAAAAACTTAAGGAACACATCTTAGTCAACCTTTCCATTTCAGAATACCTGGATCTACTATATTCTTTGATAATAAGAATAACTATAACAATAATAGCAATAATAATAGAGTGGGACTTAGTTGATTCTACCTGTGCTTCATACTAGCTTTGTGACCTTGGGCAAGTTTATTTGCCTCCTAAGTCCAGGCTCCCTCTTCTATAAAATGAAGGTAATGATAGTACCTACTTCATAAAAGTTGTTGTGGAATTTCGTTCATTAATGGCTGCAGGGTTTTAAAAGATTAAATCAGATTGTGCATGAAAAGCACTTCCACAGTTTACTACATAAGTAACATGCACTTACCTGATATGGGTATTGTTATCGAAAGAAACTATTGAATTATATTTGCCTTGCGTTTGGCCATTGTGCTTTCTGTTCTTACTCATTTTAACTCTTTTTCTTTTTTTTTTTTTTTTTAGTTTATTTCTTTGAGTTCTTTAGTGGATGTTATCCTTTGTAAATAGTAATTCTCCGTGTTCTCCTTTCTAAAGGAAATTTATTTTTGTGTCCTGTCTTCATGTATTAGCCAGGATCTTTCAAATGACGGTAATAATACAAGGGATAGTAGATATTACAATGGAATGACTTTCAGGAATTCACCTTGAATACAATGTGGGCTTTTGGTCTGAAGTTATGTTTTTTAAATCATTTTTAAAGAAGCATTTTTCTATGAGCCATTCCTTTTTGAAATAACATTTTATTTTTTTAAGGGAAGTTTTAGATTCACAGCAAAATTGAGCAGAAAGCACAAAGAGTTCCCATATAGCCCCTGCTCCCACACATGCACAGCCTGGCCCCCATCAACATCCCACACCAAAGCGGTACATTTGTTATAATCTTTGGACCTAAATTGAGACACCGCTACCATTATCCCTCTTGTTATCATACCATCTATGAACGACAACTTTTGTACAGCCTTTATCAAGAATGGATATTTTATCAAATGCTGCTTTAGCATGAACTGAGTTCGTATGATTTTTTTCTTGACCTATTATTTGTATGAATAGACTTTTTAATAGCACTTTGTCCTTGCCTCCTTGATATGAAACTGCTTTGTCATCATGATTTTTCCATTAGTGGTGGTGTCACATTTGATTCATTGGTACTTCGGGTGAGGATTTTCATATGACAGTTCATAAAATGGATTGGACTGTAAATTTTTATGGTGTTCTGTGTTGTCAGACCATGAAAAGTTCTCCCAAACACTCGAGCACTTTTCCTCTCAATTTGGGCTGGTCTTCTTTCTATTAAAAAGAACATTTTTTTTTTTTTCTGACAAACCATGAGTTTGTCCCTTTCAGGTTCAAAGAATATGTTCTGAGCTTTTCACGTCATTCTGGCAAACATTTGATGAAAGAATTGAGACCGATTATTTACAATTCTTCCAAAGAAAGAGAAGAGGTAGGAGTGCTTCCAAATCCTTCTATGGGGTGTTACCCTGATGAAATCAAAGACATCAAAAACTGCAGACCAACATCCTTTATGAATCTAGACACAAACACCCTCAATGAAATACTAGCAACGTGTAAAAATAATCATACACCACGACCAAGTATTCCCTTAGACACTAGGCTGATGCACCTCTTAGTAGTATGTGTTTGCCCTCTCTTCTGTCCACCACTGCCAGAGTGCACCAGCAGTGCAACATGGTCAGGACAGAATGTCAAGAGCTGTTGGAGGAGCAGAGGTCTGATTCAAGCTACTTCATCTAACATTTACCCTTGGAAGTCTTACCTGCCTACCCCTAACCTCATGAAGTACTTATCAGCTAGCGCTTGGTGCCCCACTGAATGCCATACACCCATCCATCCAAGATATCTATAACATTTTCACTTATTTGGTTTTTTTGTTTAATTTGAGAGAGAGTGAGAGCATGAGCGGGGAAGGGGGGCAGGGGCAGAGGGAAAGAGAGGGAATCTCAAGCAGGCTCCAAGCTCAGTGCGGAGCCCAACATGAGGCTCGACCCCACGACCCTGGGTTCATGACCTAAGCCGAAACCAAGAGTCAGATGCTCCACGGACTGAGTCACCCAGGCACCCCCTGTAAGATTTTCTTATACGTATTTGTCCACAGGTCTGTGTTTCCCTTCGCAATGTAATGACTGTAAACAGTTGGCATCTTCAGCATCTGGCACAAAGTGGAAGCTTAAAACATTTGTGGAATGAACACACTTGTGAGTGAAGTGACATAGCCCAGGGAAAGTTGGACGGGGAAGTCTGGAAGGGCCTAGAACACCAGTAGAACCACTAGTTGGAAGCAGGGGTGGGGGACCTGCTCCAGGTGCTGGGAGAAGGGTCTGTGAGGGAAAACACACTCAGTCAAGTGACAGGCGCTAGTCCGAATAAATGATGGGCATCGTGAGGTCTCAGCAAAACATACAGAGTGTCTCCAGAGGAGGAGGAGAGTTGTCAGGAGTTTGAGAGCGGGACTAGCCAAGGATTCCCACGCGCGATACCAGGAAGCTCAGCCAAGGGGAAACGTCGTCTTGCACCCCACCCCCCCAGCATCACACAGGTGCTTAATGAATTTTTCTGAGGGAATAACTAGTCCCTGCCCTCCAGAGACTTGTAGTCTGATTGGGGTCTGTCGTACACCATCTATGACATTAACAGCTGGGAAGAGGCCGTCTCTCAGATAACCGCTGGGTAACCGTGTCCCTAGTTGGCTTCCCCACAGCCAAACCCACCCTTCCCCGTCAGACTTTGTGATACCTCAGTGATTTTGAGGAAAATCCTAGTAACAACATACTTCTTAAATGTTTTTCAGGTAACCTCTTTTCCATTTCATTTCATTTCATTTCATTTCATTTCATTTCAATTTCATTTCATCTCATTTCATTTCAATTTCATGTGCTTCCTCTCTAACATGGTCATGGGTTTTGCTCACAGTTTCTTTTTCACTGATTTTAATTCCAGGATAGCTAACATACAATATTATATTAGTTTCAGGTGTATAATATAGTGATTCAACACTTCCATATATCACCCTGTGAGTGCCCTCCTTAATCTAATCCCCATCACCTATTTCCCCCACCCCCACCCCTTCCCTCTGGTAATCAATGGTTTTTTCTCTATAGTTTATAGTTGGCTTCTTGGTTTCTCTCTCTCTTTCTTTTCCCCTTTCCTCTTTTACTTTGTTTCTTTCTTTTTTTTTAAGGTTCATTTATTTTTGAGTGACAGAAAGAGAGAGGCAGAGCATGAGCAGGAGAAGGGCAGAGAGAGAGGGAGACAAGATCTGAAGCAGGCTCCAGGCTCTGAGCTGTCAGCACAGAGCCCGATGCGGGGCTTGAACTCATGAACTGTGAGACCATGACCTGAGCCGAAGTTGGACGCTTAACCAACTGAGCCACCCAGGCGCCCCCATTTTGTTTCTTAAATTCTACATGTGAGTGAAATCGTATGGTATTTATTTTTCTCTGCCTGACTTATTTAGCTTAGCATTACACTCTCTAGTTCCATCCATGTTGTTGCAAATGGCAAGATTTCATTCTTTCTATGGCTGAATAATATTCACTTGAATGCGTGTGTGTGTGTGTATATATATATATGTATATGCATACATATGTATATATATGTGTATACACACACACACACACGCATACATATACATACCACACCCTCTTTATCCATTCATCTACCCAAGGATGCTTGGGCTGCTTCCATAATTTGGCTATTGTAGATAATGCTGCTACAAACATCAGGGTCCATATATGCCTTTGAATTAGGGTTTTTGTTTTTTGGTTTTTGGTTTTTTTCGGTAAATACCTAGTAGTGCGATTGCTGGATTGCAGGGTATTCTCTTTTTAACTTTTTGAGGACCCTCCACACTGTTTTCCAGAGTGGCTGCACCAGTTTGCACCCCCAGCAGTGCAAGAAGGTTCCTTTTTCTCCACCTCCTCACTAACACTTGTTTTTGCTTGCAGTTTCTTAACTGTCCCTGTTACTAGCCGGAAGAGTGAAGCCCATTCTGCACAAATGCAGAAATATGGTTTCGGATTATTTAAAAAAAAAAAACCCACATTATTTTTAGGCCGCATCTCCTCTCAATCTTGTCAATGCTCTAATATACCAGCCCAAGTACACTAATACTTTGGAGACAACTAAGTCAATAATTAATGTAAAGGCAAAAGCAGTTTGGCAGAATTCAAACTCCCTAGGCCAAAGGTGGTAACAAACAGAGAAAGCCAAACATGCACACTTTATATATTTATCTCTAGAGCAGAGACTCATGAAATCCCCATGCCACTCCAGATTTGTTTTGTTGTCTGTAATTTGGTCCTAAAAGATGCTTTCCACTTAAATTAACACAGCTGTCCCCAGAGAAATGGTCTTTGAGAAAACAGCCTTCCCTTTCAAGATCAATTACAAGGAAAGCCTTGCGGTTCTCCAACTACTACTGGTTGCAGGTCTCCAGAAATAATCTTCTCTGTCGTGAGATGTGTCGGCTAAATGAAAGGTCCATATGTTACGCCATAGTAGCCAAACATGTGAAGAGATGATGTGCGCTCTAGTAAAAGTGTTAGTATGGAGACTTACTGCAGATGTCTTCTTAAAAAACCAGTTCAGGGGGCGCCTGGATGGCTCAGTCAGTTAAGTGTCCAACTTCGACTCAGGTCATGATCTCGCGGTTCATGAGTTTGAGCCCCACGTCTGGCTCTGTGCTGACACTCTGAGCCTGGAGGCTGCTTCGGATTCTGTGTCTCCCCCTCTCTCTGCCCTTCCCCTGCTTGTGCTCTATCTCTCTGTCTCTGTCTCTCTCTCTCAAGAATAAATAAACATTAAAAATTTTTCAAATAATAAAAATTAAAACCCAGTTCAGGAAGGAAAGGGAAAGTTCTTCCTCACATCTTACAACAAAGCCACCCTTACATCTGCCTTTGGTTTTGTTCGCTTTTGGTTTTGCTATCGCATTCAGGAAGTGAAAGAGCCTAAAGCCTCAAAAACAAAGAAATGCTTTCTCTATAAGCCAAATCTTTTACAAACATCCTCAGAAAGAGAGAATCTCAGAAAGAGAGAATCATTTGGATCTTTATAGTGAGGACTCCATTTGGCCAAATTCAAGAAAAATCTTCTTTTTAAAAATTTTTTAACATTTATTTATTATTTAGAGACAAAGAGACACAGAGCATGAGCACGGGAGGGGCAGAGAGAGGGGGGGAAATACAGAATCCGAAGCAGGCTCCAGGCTCTGAGCTGTCAGCACGGAGCCCGACGCGGGGCTCGAACTCACAGACCTCGAGATCATGACCCGAGCCAAAGTCAGATGCTTAACCGACTGAGCCACCCTGGTGCCCCTCAGGAAAAATGTTAATAACTGGGAGGTGTAGCCCAGGGAATCTGCCAGATGTGAATATGAAACGAACAGTTTTATGTATACTTCACATCCACCAGAATGGCCAAAATAAACAAAAACAAAAACCGTGCTGTGAAAGATACAAAGCAATTGGAACTCTCAAACATCATTTGGGAGCGTGTCAATTGCATGACCACCTTGGAAAACTGGGCGGTATCTTCAAAGGCTGAGCATACCTCCATGCCCTAGCAGCCACTCTTAGGTGAATACTCTGCAGGAACGCATCATATATTTACCAAAACGCACGTAGTAGAAAGACTGTGGCAACACTATTCATAAGAGAGCCTTCAACTGGAAATAACACAAATGCCTGGCAGAAGTAGAATGGATAAATAAACAGTAGTATATTTGTAACGAAATCCTATACAGCAATGACAATAAATAAGCCACAACCTCCATGTAACAACACGGATGAACCCGATAAACACACTGTTGAGTGAGAAAGAAGGCAAAACAAAAGAGTTATAGGCATTTCCATTTATATAAAACTCAAGAACAGACAAAATTAATGTATGGTGTTAGAAGTGAGGACAGTGGTTACCCTCAGGAGGGGGGCAGAGGCAGGAGGGGGCACAAGGTGGGCTTCTGGGATGGTAATAACGTTTTGCTTCCTAATCCGGATTCTGGCTGTGCAGATGTGTTCTGTTTGGGAAAATTCTCTGAGCTGTGGAATGGACTTCAATGGACAGCTTATCCCTCTGAGATTTCCAGAAGTGAGAACATCACCGCATATATAGTCAGAGTCCCTGCTGCCCCTCTCCTCTGTTGTCCACTGTCACTTTGATCACTTCTGGGTCCTGGTCTTGCCACTGCTGTCCTTCTCTGGACATCTTGTTCTCTCTCTTCCAGTCTTCTGTGCTCTCTTCTCTCTGGCCAGGTCATCCACACATTCAGTTCCTTGGGGAAGACCCCCCACAGCTGCCCTCTGTGAGCCCTTGGAGACACAACCCTAGTATTTCTGCCACAGCTCTCAGGACTCACAGGTACCCTGGCAACGATGGGTGACTGGGACAAGGGGTACAAATAACTGTTCTACATTATGCCTGGAATGGGTGCCCCATATGCTATTGCTCAGAACCCATGTTAGAAATTTCTAGAAACACTTCTTTATTCGAGGTCATTTGCTCTCTATGGGCCAGAGCCCCTACCATTCTGCCTCCCTGAGGGTTCTCTCGTTCACTAGATAGCTTATATGTTTCTGAACCCCAATTACAGATAAGGATCTACTTCCTTCCAACCAGGAGGGTAACCAACTCATCCTAATGTGCCCAAAATTTTCCCAGTTTTAACACTGGAAGTCCCAAGTCCCCAAAGCCTCCCCAGTCCCAAGCAAACCGGGATGATTGGTGACCCTATAAACCTGGCTTCTGGGACCCAGAATGGGCCCCACTAGACACAGCTGGACATCTGTTTTAATTTGCCCCTGATTATCTACAGCAGTTAAGAAGTTGATCCAGCTTCTGGTGCCTGGATGGCTTAGTCAGTTAAGCATCTGACTCGGTTTTGGCTCAGGTCATGATCTCACAACTTCATGGGTTCGAGCTCTGCATCGGGCTTCGTGCTGTCAGTGCAGAACTTGCTTGGGATTCTCTCTCTCTCTTCTTCTTCTTTCTCTGCCCCTCCCCTACTCACACTGTCTCTGTATTTCTCAAAATAAAATAAATAAATAAATAAATAAATAGCTTATCTACCCAGAGCACACACAAGTCCTTTAGAGGACACTGTTGTTTATCTCTAGATGCAAACCTACTGGCTAAACCTTGACAAGAAAATTGAGAAACCGAGAATTAAAAACCCTTGGGCCACAGTCAATTGAAGAGTCTGTCCTAAATCTGGCAGACCCAATTCTTCCTGGCCCACATGAAACATGTCTCGCCAATTCTTGAGGAATCTGGAGCTGGAGAGTTTGCTGGCTTTCCAGACCAGGTCACGTGCATAAAGGCAAGACTTATAGAGAAAGTGAGCCAAATGATCAGAAACTGAGCCACAGATCATCACCAAAGAGAGGAAATTGGATGTTGTTTATGGAGAGCCTGAGCTTCCTGGAGATCCATCTGGAAAAATCCTGGGATCAAGTGGAAAGCCCAAATCTTTACAATGGGTATCAACCAAGCAGAGAAAATTCTCATTTCATCAGCTGCAGAGTGAAGTAAACAAGAGGTTGAATTGGCTAAAGTGAATTCAACTAGGAGACCCATTGTCGTTAGACAAAGCTGAAGAATCAAACACATCCAGGTGAGGAACAGTCTGAAGTCACGGTACTCTTCACCAAAAACAAAAACAACACCATCCCTCCCCACAAAAAAACATAAAATACTGTTCTATTAAATGTTTGCTACTGGAGTACTTTCGTGCTGATAACTAGATTTTTGGTGTAAGTGAAAGATAAACAATTATGGATAGAATTGAGAAGTTTCCCATTAACTTAATTTTTTTCCAGGGAAATGACACCATTTGGTTCAAAGTCAGTTGAAAAAACCTCCCTGTTTATGGGAAAAAGTAGGAGCCGAATTTGAGAACCACTACTCTAAGGAACAAGTAAGGCTCTTGGGATTTGTACTTCAACTTGCTTCAGATATCTTTTTTTTTCTTTTCTTTTTTCAGACCTGTTTTGTTAAGTTAAACATTTCCCATCACAATCTTGAGTCTGCTCTTCATTTACCCTGCAAATCCTATTATTCCAAGTTCAAAGATGAATCACATGTGCAATTTATTGAGATTTTACTGTATGGAACAAAATCTGAGTTCTCTTCCTTTAACATGGTCCTGTTTGCTTCTTGCCTCTCATGCTTCTAGTTCTTTCCTGGGTGACTACCTGGGGACTTGAGAGTGACCATATATACTCTGCAATGCAGGGACTTTGTCCCATAGTGAACAAACCTCACTCAGCAACTAAGGAAGTGACTTATTGTCAAGGAAGGAAGGGGATAATGAGCCAGCTGCAAATGAGTGTCTCTTGACTCCAACTGATAACTTGGGTAAAGAACCATTAGGTTCTTTTGTGTAGTTTGGCTTATCAGTTGGAAGACTGCTCTGCCTATAGCATATCAAGCTCAGTTAGAACTCTTTTGCAGTGAAATAGGTTTCAGTGAGGTGAACTGATGGTTTCTTAATGTAGTTCAATTTGTTACGGTGTTAGCAATTGGTACGACTGTTGTGGGGGGGGGGGGGACGCAAATCTGCCACTATGTACCCTGCTAAGCCTCTTCTGTGTCTACCCCGAGCACCTAACCTCTCTCTCTACTGTTTCACCTCATGAAGTGTGACCTTAGCCCAGTCCCTAACCACCTCTTTTTCAATTTCCTGGAGCAAAATCATCCCACAACACAATTGCCGATCAATGAGGTCATATGTGAGGGGACTTGTAAAGAGTAGACTGCTTACAAGATATTTTCATGCTGGTTTAATCCCAGTTGGAAAAGTCAAACAGAATCCACTGAGTTCTCTAAATCTCCATCAGGGGGCACCCGTTCATTCCATATTCTCTATGCAGCTCCATGGCAAGAAAAGGGAGGGTACTGCTTCCTGTCCTCTCAGCCTAGATGTTGGGACATGGCTATCATGTGTGATTATGACCAGAAAGATCCCTTTTCTTTACACTCTTCGCAAATAATAGCCTACGTACTTTATTAGTTTCGAAGTCCATTTTTATGGGAAAATATGGTCAGCGTTGCAGAAAAACAAGTGATGAATATTATGCATATGTATCAACTACATCAGAGTGTGGCAATGGGGGTACAAGACACTTTGGCGGGCGGCAAAAGTAACTGACAGATGTGGGAACGGTTCTTTAAAGTCTATCTTGTTCTGGATGTTTTACAGATATTATGTCACTTAATCCTCCATAAGGGGCTAGCAAACTATGACCCACAAGTCAAATTTGGTTGGCTGACTGTTTTTGTACGTAAAATTTTATTGGATCACGGCCACAATCATTTGTTTACGTATTGCTATGTGTCTTCACTGTATGAGAGCAGTGACCATATGGCGTTGATTGTCTAAACTATTCACAATCTGGCTCATAACAGAAAGGGTTTGCTGACTGCTGCACTACAATCACGTGCCATGGGCATTACTTGCATTTTGCTGATGAATAAATGGAAACTCAGAAAAATTAAGTAACTAGCCAAAGTCATACTGCTAGTGAATGAAACAGCTAGACTCTGACTCAGAGGCACCTTTCTTTCCAAATCCCTGGCTCTTTCTGCCCTAAGTGTACAACAGCCTCCAGTTTATCAAGTGCCCACATAGGCTTGGTGTTTTATCATGGGGAATCTTACATATTACAATGAGATCAAACTGCTTTGCATTGTTTTCAAGAATCTGTACACTCTAATTTCAGCTTGCCTCTCCCACCTCACTCCTGTTCCTGCCCTGCTGAGCGGAGCCAGACTGGAACTGGTGCTTTCACTGCTCCCAAACACGCCTTTCGCTTCCTCACTCCATGCCCCCATTTTTTTGATGCCACTGCCTCCAGGTAAATACCCTCCCTCTCTCTTCAGATCCGGCCTCCAGGAATTCTGCCCTGAGCGCCCATCCAGACGTGATCTCTCCCTCCTCCATCCTGGAGAGTGGTTCTCCTTCCTGTTGATCTAGCATTTATCATAGGCGGCCTTGGATGATCTTTTAGATATGAACATCTTATCTTCACAGGAGTTTGTAAACTTCCTGAGTATGAGGACTGTGCATACCCCCTCCCCTCCCCTTCCCCCCTCCACACTCTGGTAGACCGTCATCTATGTGAAAACCATGTAATGGCAGGTCCATTTGACGGATGAGCATTCTTGCATGGAAACAAACTGCTCACCCTTCCACAACTCAGCACGCAACTGAAAGCACAATACTGGCATCTGGAAACGGGATGTAAAATGTGATAAAATGAAGAAAACCGGGGGAAAGAGTGCAAAGAAATAAGCATCTTTCCCTTATTTTTCAAATCTAGGACTGCATTATTAGATTTCCCTTCAGGTTCCTTTCCTAGGACGGCACAGTCATTAACAGCCTGAGATCTGGAGTCAGACCTGGGTTTGAGATCTGACTCTTTTACTTACCAGCTCTGTGACCTTGGGCAAATTACTGAGCCTCTCTGAGCATCAGTGTCCTCACATTTACGATAGAAAAAGTAGTCACGCCTAATTGGTTTGTTGGGGGGAGTAAATGAGGAGATACATTTACACCTCTTAGCACAGTCTCTGGCACACAGGAAGCTCCTTTTTTTTTTTTAATGTTTATTCATTTTTTTTTTTTTTTGAGACAGAGAGAGAGCATGAGCAGGGGAGAGGCAGAGAGAGAGGGAGACACCGAATCTGAAGCAGGCTCCAGGCTCTGAGTTGTCAGCATAGAACCCGACACGGGGCTCAAACCCACGAATCGTGAGATCATGACCTGAGCTGAAGTTGGACACTTAACCAACTGAGCCACCTGGGCGCCCCAAGGATGCTCTTAATAATCACCACCCATCATTTCTCCAAAGCTCTGTCCCTAGGTGGGTATCAGATGTAAACATTTAGGACCGACTGGCCCCTGTCCGCCTACTTCTATGCATTAACCATCCTTCCTGACCGGGTCATCCAACACCACCACAAAGTAGCCACCATGATCGGAGGGGTTACCAAGAAAGCAGATGATGAAGACTCTGCCCACAGCACCTGTCTTTTGACAGAGACACCGGAAGCAGAAAAACATATATGTCACCTCACCCCTTCTCTCCAAACACCATTTACAGCAGAGGCGAGGTCAAACTGGAGACAGAGTTGAGAAATAGTCATGTGTCCTAGTCTGCTAGTGTAATGCCTCAGGGTCTCCTGGGCGGGAGACTGTCTTTGGTAACAATCGGTTTCTTCCTCTGCCCCCTCCAAGAGAATCGGTCACTCATTTTTGCTCCGTTGGTACCTTGGGGCTGCAGGTTAGTCCCGCCCACCTATTCCTTTCTTCCTTACGCTTCCTGTGCTGTTTATCAGTCCAGAACATACTGAGTTTTCAGATTTAAACACTGACTCTACTGTAGGTTGCAAAAATGTGGTTGATGTAAGCAATATACAGATGGAGAAGCCACTGGCATTAACCATCATGGGCATTTAATCCAGCCCGATCCACCAACTCTGGCTTCAGAGCTCCTGTGTCTTTCCCTCTCTACTTGGTCAATTTTTCTTTTCTTTTTTTTTTAAGTTTATTTATGCATTTTGAGAGAGAGCATGCAAGTGGGGGAAGGGCAGAGAGAGAGAGGGAGAGGGAGAGAATCCCAAGCAGGCTCCGCACACTCAGTGCAGAGCCCGACATGGGACTCGAACCCATGAATGGTGAGATCATGACCTGAGTCGAAGTCGGATGCTCAAGCGACTGAGCCACCCAGGTGCCCCAGTCAGACGATTTTTCAATATGGTCCTTGGATACATCTGGTGTTTTGTGGTGACTGCGAGATTTTACCCTTGGCTTCTAGTTAAAACTGCATTCTATATGTAGCTGTCTGAATTCTTAGAATAGTTATTCCCCTGGTTTCCATGCCTTCAAAAACCCTTCACATGATCTTGAACTGGAGCCTCCAGCCTGGAACAAACCCTTGTTCTGATCTTCCAGCATCTTTACATGGAGTCAACCCAAATATCCCAATAGATGTATCTAAGGACGCAGTCCCGATTAACCATCCACCTCCTGCCTGGTGCTGGATTCCACTCACCCTCTAAAAAAAAAAAAAAAAAAGTCTTGACATAAGATGTAATAACTCTCCATAACTCCTCTGTTTATTTTTAATGGGTACGCAGGTTGACTCGTTCCTTTTTCAGCTGACCTTTTAAAGCTGTTAAACTGGTTTGTTTATATTCAGCAGCCAAAGCAAATGACCACGAGTAAAACCTCACAGGGGAAAAAAAAAATGTGCAGTATTTTATCTTTAGAGTTACAGATCATGTTCCAGGCAGGAGAGCATGTGGGTACATTCAAAGCACCTAAGATACAGCCATACTGGGACAGAATTCCCATTTCATGGGCTGGTGTGGGTAATCTCTATAAATGATTGTAAGTGTTAATGATTAAAGCAACGATTAAAGAGTCCATTGGTAATGGATTAAGTGCCTCTGGGAGCAGCCAGAAAAAACAGAAGTCTGTACGAGAATCCTGGAGTAGTAGAGGGAAACAAAGTTAGCAAAGTAAGAGAGAGAGTGTAGATTAAGTCCTGGACCAGACAAGACTGGCTGAGAGTAATCAGGAAGCGAACCCAGGAACTAAGTGCAGCCGGACTACTAACTATAGGACCAGGGAACGTCTACTTTGGGAAGCAAGACCAGGAAGAGGCTTAGTGGAGTTTGGAGGAGAGCTCACAAGGCCAGGGGCAGGCTCAGCCTTAGCTTCACTCTGAGAAAATCTGAACTCTGCACCTGCTCCAGGCCATGACAGTGTGGCTGCTGAGTACTTCCTCTGAGTTCGATAGAAGAGAAGGGGGGGGGGGCTGCACCCCTACAGGTGATTCTGAACCTACTCTGTGCACAGTGAAGCAAGGGCACTCAGTGGGAGAGGTAGATGAAGATAAACGTGAGGCAAGATTCCTGCCCCCAAGCTCTGAGTCTAGTTGGGGAGACAGAACCAACAATTTGCACAAAACATCTCATGAACCAGGGTAAACAGTATAAAATAGAATGCAGTCCATCAATAGATGAATGGATAAGAAGATGTGGTGTATGCATACGGATGGAATGTTACTCGGCCATAACAAGAATGAGGTCTTGCCATTTACAACAACATGCAACACGGATGGAGCTAGAGGGGATTATGCTAAGCAAAAGAGGTCAGTAAGAGAAAGAAAAACACCATATGATTTCTTTTTTATGTGAAATCTAAAAAACGAAGCAAATCGGGGGCATCTGGGTGGCTCAGTTGGTTAAGCATCTGAGTTGGCTCAGGTCATGATCTCACAGTTCGTGAGTTCGAGCCCCGCATCAGGCCTGTGCTGACAGCTAAGAGCCTGGAGCCTGCTTCCGATTCTGTGTCTCCCTCTCTCTCTGCCCCTCCCCTGCTCACGCTCTGTCTCTCTTTCTCTCTCTCAAAAATAAATAAACATTAAAAGAAAGAAAAAACACGAAACAAACAAAAAACCAAACAAACTCTAAAATACAGAGAACAAACTGGTTGTTGCCAGAGGGGAAGTGGGTGGGGGGATGGGTGAAAAAGGTGAAGAGAATTAAGAAGTATGAACTTTGAGTTCTAAAATAAACAGGTAGCGGGGGATAAAAAGTCCAGCACAAGGAATATAGTCAATAATTTGTGATAACGTATGGTGACAGGTGGTGACTACATTTGTCACGGTGAGCATCAAGTAATGTACAGAACTGTTGCATCAACATGTTGTGCACCTGAAACTATACAACATTTTATGTTGGTTATACTTCGGTCTTAAAAAATCGGAATAAAATAGAGTTTGAATGTTCTGTGGCGGAATCTACCAGGACTCTAGGCGTTCGGGGTGGGAAATAGGATAGTGGAAGGAGCAAAAAATTTGGAGTGAAAAACAGACTGTAGGGTAAAAGAACTGAGCCTCAGTCAACAAATTGAGGCCTGGAAGGCAGATAGATGTGGCCCCGGGATCATTTGACTTCCCTTCAAACTCATATTCTTTAATAAGGACGGCTGGTGATGATCAGTTCCATTAAGAAAAATCAAATCCCAGGGCTCCTGGGTGGCTCAGTCGGTTAAGCATCCGACTCTTGATTTCATGATCATCAGGTCATTATCTCATGGTTCGTGAGTTCGAGCACCACGTTAGGCTCTGCACCGGCAGTTCAGAGCCTACTTGGGATTCTCTTTCTCTCCGTCTCTCTCTGCCCCTCCCCACTTGTTCGCTCTCTCTCAAAATAAATAAACTTTAAAAAAAAGAAAAAAAAAGAAAAATCAAATCTCTCTTTATGATCAAAGAAAGGGATTTATTTTATGTGCTAACTATCGCAGAATATTTTACTTATTTGGAATTATCTTTTGTTCGACAGTTTTTCCAGCACCCATAACTGGAAAGCATTAGTCATTCACACTCACAAAGGCAGAGATAACTTACTTGGAGATAGCTGCAAATCTTGTTCAAGATATGTTTCCTAAGAAAATATTTTTCTTAAATCACTGGGAGAGTAGCAAGACCACTCACAGTATGTGAAAAGTGGCTTTTAATATTTAATCTAAATACCTTATTGTTCTAATTCCTTAATAGCAATGTACTCACACTTCTCTTGTATAATGAGTATATTTTTTACGTGTCCTTTCTGTTGTTTACTTATTGGCCTCGATACCCATAAAACAGCACATTGCTACAATCTGTTCTCTCTTCAGTTTTCATTTCCCACTACATGCGTCCATGGGAACATGAAGGGATTAAAAATTATATTTAAAAAGATCTCTTATTCTCTGTGCTTTGTCTTACACTGGTTTCAGAATTCGGCTGCCGGCTTCAGGTCTTCTTGGGATTGGGACCAGACTCCAATTACACCAAGAAACGTGCATGTATGTATGTATCACAGAAAAATCTCAACTAAGCTAAATCCACAGACCTAGGAGTCTGTGTTTTTTTTTATTTTTATCCAAGGACACTTACTTCTTGAGTGAGAATAGAAACAATTTACATTTCCTCACTTGTGTTGAGAGTGTTGGTGGAAATCTGATGTAAATGGCACTGAATCTCTGATGAATTCCTGGGGTGTTTCAGTGGCTCCATGGATTGCGGCCTGGGGCAGCTGACCCTCCTCTCCTGGTCCTTATTTTGTCACCACGCTGATGTCATGGAAACTCCAAAGCTCAGTTCCCTCACCTGCATGGAGATAGTATCTATAGCGTCTACCTCATAGGGTCACTCGAAGCTTGGACGAGGTAATGAATGTGAAAACATTTTTGTACATTGGACAATGTTGGCTTTTTCTAGGCTGTTATCTCGTGAGAGGGGGAGAATGCTAGATTGCTCAAGAAATACTCCAGGAGAATCCGGACCCACAGTACTTCTTGGCTTGTCTAACACTCCTCTTGAACCCATGGTTCAGAATACATAAGTGACTGGAATACTATTGGAAAGAGCAATGTCCTGGAAGGGTGTGAGTCTAGGTCACATCCCCAGTACCGCACTGCAGGGAGTTGTATGAATGTGGGCAAATCGCTTACCCTCTTTAGTTTCTTCATCTGTAAGATGAGATGTTTGGACCAAAAAGACTTCGTATATTCTACAAATATGGAAAACCGTGGTTTCAGGCTTCTAAGATACTCAAGATTTGCTGAAATGTACATAGTGCAAGCTCATGGACACGTTTTCTTCACTGAGGTGTCCTCTGGTGTCATATACTAGGCTTGACATAATAGTAGGTGCTCAATAAATACATGTTGAATTTAAGAATGACCGTTCAATTGTAGTAGTAACTGATTTGTAGGGATTGTTTTATAGTTATTTTTTTAAATTTTTTTTTAATGTTTATTTTTGAGACAGAGAGAGACAGAGCATGAACAGGGGAGGGGCAGAGAGAGAGGGAGACACAGAATCTGAAATGGGCTCCAGGCTCTGAGCTGTCAGCACAGAGCCCGACGCAGGGCTCGAACTCACAGACCGTGAGATCATGACCTAAGCCGAAGTCGGACGCTTAACCGACTGAGCCACCCAGGCGCCCCTGTTTTATAGTTATTTTAATGCAATTCTATTTCTTTCAACAAAGATAAATGGTTAAATATGTAACTTCATGTAGTTAATAAGAAATACTTTCCTGGGGCGCCTGGCTGGCTCAGTCAGTTAAGCATCTGACGTTGGCTGAGGTCATGATCTCATGGCTAGTGAGATCCCCGTGTCAGGCTCTGGGCTGACAGCTCTGAACCTAGAGCCTGCTTCCGATTCTCTGTCTCCCTCTCTCTCTGCCCCTCCCCTGCTCGTGCTCTGTCTCTGTCTCTCCCAAAAAATAAATAAACATTAAAAAAAAAAAAGAAATACTTTTCTAAGACATTAAATGAATCCACAAATCCCAAAAATGATTCCAATTTTGGCTTGGAAAAAAAGTCATCATGTCTTGAAAGGGATACAATATTTAAACTCAGGAGTTTCTGGAACCATTGCCTTATCTACATGCTTTCTTCTACCACTAAATGCTGAAATCTAAAATGGCTGACTTAACTTTTATTCCTCCCCACCCCCACCTTCATTCCCTCATCCTGGCCTCTTTCGGCCTTCCAGGATATTCTGCAATGGGTGCCAAGTTCTTTCTGGGCTCTGCTTCTTTGTGCTTAGGATATCTTTGACCCAGAATCACATCCCTCCTTTCCTCTGTCACCTGGCTAACTCCTACTGCCCCCGTCAAGCTCGGCTTGAAGCTTTTCCAGAAAATGGTTCCTGACCCCTACAACTGGATTAGGTGAACATTTCTCTAATGCAGTGTGTCTGTATCATGTCATTTATCACACTAGATTGTCATTAGGCTGTTAAAGTGAATGGGATAAGTCACAGACACAGGAGCTGTGCTGCTGGGGCTCCAAGCCCAGTAGCAGGGTGAGATGGGGGTTGTCCAGATAATTAAATGATTGACGGATTCCTATATGGAAGAACAAGGCTTGTCACACAGTGTCATATAATGCTTGCTGATTCTAGTGTTAAATATTATTATCTGTTTGGTCAGCTCAAGCCCATAAACTTCAGAGTAGGAACCATATTTTATTTACTGTGGTATCCTAGCACTAGTAATGCTCTGTCAATATTTGTTGAATGAATGGATTTTTCTTTTCTGTTTCATTAAAGCCGTATTGGGGGACCCTCTTGCTTGATCAGATGTTAGACCTAGTAATGAAGCCACAAGGATCAAAGAGAAAAGGTGATGTGTGGGTGGGGGGTACTTGTCAAGTGGACTGAAGGTTTAATGCGATCATATTCAGAATAGGGAAAAGTTTTACTAACACTTTTGTAAAAGCTGTAACTGGTGGTAAATTACAGGAAAATGAGATGGCGACGGAAGTAATCACTGATGTTGAGTGTAGACATGAAAAAATAAAGCGGTTTAACCCCACATCTTTGGTTTTTTTTTTAATTACTTTTTTTTAATGCTTTCTTTATTTTTGAGACAGAGAGAGACACAGCATGAACAGGGGAGGGGCAGAGAGAGAGGGAGACACAGAATCTGAAGCAGGCTCCAGGCTCTGAGCTGTCAGCACAGAGCCCGTCGCGGGGCTCGAACTCACGAACCGCGAGATCATGACCTGAGCCGAAGTGAGACGCTTAACCGACTGAGCCACCCAGGCGCCCCCCCCCCCCCCCGGTCCCCCCCACATCTTCATTCAACCTATAAGGACTGAGCCATTTTCTTTTCAATGTCTACCCTTTCAGATGTTCTCTTTTATCCAGTCTGTCTCATCCCCCCAGTGCTGTGTCCTGTCCACACTCTTTCATGTAGCTCATACTGTCATTCAGGACCTGGGCCCACAACTAATTAATTTTCTGGCCTGTGGCACTCTGCGGGAACATCCTGGACCCCGCCCCCCCCACCCCCCCCCCACCCCCCCCCCCCCTCTCTCCCTCCCTAGTTTTTCTGGAGTACAGAAGTGACCGAAATCTATACCTTGGTCTATATTAACCTAATTTTTCCTGTGACTCACAACTTATTTTCCTCCTCTCCCCACCCTTGAGGGGTAAGAGCTTCCAGGCTATTTGGAGCCCAGCAAGGAACCAAAGTCTTGTGCTCATGCTAGGGGAAACGCTTGTAGGAGGCAGACCATTTTAGAGCTAGCCCTCAGCCAAGTTAATCCCCACGAAAGCATCCCCCTTCTCCTCCCTCTACTTCCTTTAATCCTTTAAACACTCTCACTTTTCCCATCCCCAAATTCTCCTCCAGGAAATAAGACAGTCTTCAACATTTGAATACTTTACTCTTTAATGAGATATTCATTTTTACACATTATGCTTTAATAGAAAGCTTACTAAAAAAAAAAGTATCTAAGAGAAGTTGCCCACAAGTGAACATTAAATGCTCCTCACAGATGCTTAAAACATATTTCTTTATTGGATGCTTTCACCAAGCACCTTTTGAGCTCTTGCTGTAAAAGCTGAGTGCTGTGCTAGTCTCTTGGGACAGAACTGTGAATCAGACAGACACAGACTCTGTACTCACAGAGTTTCCACTCTAGCTGTAGGAGAGAAACAAAACACAGGAGAACAATGTCTATTAAAGTGGTTCAAACATGAAGGAAAAAGGACTGAGAGAAAGAAGCGGAGTCCACTGTAGATGGAAGGCTCTGAGAAGGTCTCCACACGGAGGTGGCAGTTAGGTTTAGTGTGGGAAGTATCCATCCACAAAGAGATTGGGACTGAAGGTGGAAAGCTGGTTCTGAGAAGAGAAGGGAGATCGGCCCTGATGAGGGAATACAAGTTTTTAAGCTTGACAAGAAGCAGCAAAAGGCCACCCGCAAACGAAACAAAAATCTAAGGACAAAAAACTAAGCTGCATGTGACCTATTAGTAAATAAACCAGGTTCCACAAGAAGTGTAAGAGTTGAAAATCTTTTTTTTTTTTCAGTTAATTGATTTTTCAGCAGAAGTACCAATACAAAGGTGAGAACATGGCTGATCTCGCCCAAGTCAGGCATTGACGGATCCTTAACGTTCCGGGTCATTTCAACCCTGGAAGGTGGTTAGTTTCCCACACACAGTCCTAACCAGCCTGGATGATGGAATTAGAGAGCCAGCAGGGGCAACTACAGGCACCTCCTGAGAAAAAGAACACACGTCACTGACGTGCTGTCCAGGTGAGTACATTCTGGTCTGCTGCTCACCTCTCTCTTTCTTGAAAAACACCAGGAGCCACACTGTAAAGCATTCAAAATCTCCGCATTTAGTTACAACTGTATCTGTTGAAGAGGTAGACGTCCAATTCAATTAGATAAATAAACAAACACAGGGATGGTTGGGGCTATTTAATCGTTCATATGACTGACAAGTGGGATAGGTTAGGAATGGCTGGATTTAAGAATTCAGATAAACTTCTTTTACTTTCTCTGTCTTTCCCTCCACTCCGCCCTTTTCTCTGTTTTGATGCCACATCCAGGCTACAGCTTCCAGCTTCCAACAGCTTCAGATTTATGTGGTCTTTTCAATTAGCGGCTCCAATGGAGAAAGAGGGCTTCTTCTACATTAGCTTCAGGCTCAGTTGCCCACCCTGAACCCATCACTGGTCTATGAGATGTGGGAGCACTGCTGGGCCCGCTGGGTTACAGACCTACCCCTCCCACCCCCTCCCCCACCGGGAGCCACAAGACAAAGAGGTAGAGGTGGGGAAGGTGAAAGGCTCTTCCAGGCAAGACTAAAGTTGAGGGAGGGACAGCTTCTCAGAAGTCAAATGAGGGCATTGTTGTAAGTGGAAATGCAAGCTGAGCCATCAAAAAATAATAGCCATGCCTTGGCTTCTCTTCTTCCATACACATGATTTTTAAAACGTCCCCACTTAATAGCATGTAATTGTTATGCACACGCATGAAAATGTACTCGCCCACACTCCAGAGGGAGAGAACTTGACTTTAGGTCTGGCTCCTGGTCCCTGACCTTTAAGTGATTTCTATTCTTTCTCATAGCTCATGGTGAAACTACAAATTTGATGATTCCCCACACAGTCGCTGTAAAGTGGCAGAAGGAAAAACAGGCTAACTTTTACTGGAAAACAAAGGCAAGGGGAAAATAATAAGCAGGGAGATTGTCCTACAGGATGCATTCAATTCTGCTAATTAGAAGTAGCAAGGATTACCTGCCAGGAAAGGAATGGAGTTCTTGAAACAATGTAGCTATCGCCACTTTAACTCTCCCGGAAACATTCTCATGATTTTCATCCATGACCACAACTGTGATGGCAACTGAGGACGGTTTCCCTTCTCAGGACTAAACTGCTTTGGCCACCGACTTGCTGGTGTCCCTCAGCAGTGTGGAGCTCATCTACACTCTGAACCCTGGCCTGGAGCTGTCTGTCTTTTAAGGAAACACCTTAGGGTTGATTCACTTTCCAGGCTTCAGTTTAACGGGCCAACTTGACCTCTGCCTAGGGGCGATTGGAAACAATTAACTGGGATTGAAGACGACTGACAGGTTGGCCTCTCGATACAAGGCCAGGCTGTATCCTAGCGGTGAGCTCTTTTAATGGGGGTGACCTGCTTTAGAGCTGTCATTCAGCTGTAATTATTAATAGCACCCCTCACCACATTCCAAACTGTCCCATTTTGGATGATAAATTATACAGTCACCCTACTTAAAATGAGGTTAAGCCTTTTCTTCCTCAGGCAGGGAGGGAACAGCAGGAAGAGTTTGATGCGGACCCTGTACAGTCTTTTTACCATGATCTGAGTTTTTTGCCCTCCTGCCTTTGCTGTTACTCTGGAAAGGGCAGAGAATTTCATGTTTCCAACCTGGCATGGCTCGATATATCTGACTCTTGACCATTTGGATTTGCTGGCTAGAGTCAGAAAGAACGTCTTTACCCAGGCTCTAATTTCTTCCTCCCTGCTTCCACTGAGGCCAGTTTCAACACTAGCATATCTGGTTCTTCAGAATATTTATAAACACTGCAAACAGTCCAAACCTTCTAAAATGCTGTCATTTGTCAATCAAGACCTCTACAAGCCCACCCTTGAAATGCCGAGGGCTGGAGATGGAGACCTTTGCATTCAGCGTTTTGGCTACCGTATCACAAGGATTTCCAATTCCCCAGCCTGGTACCGAGGGTCCTTTCATGTGTCACCCTTCCTCAATTTAGCCAGGTGCACATTTAACGATCTGCACTGCAACACTCCACACTCAATGGTATAGACCTCTCTTGGCTGCAAGAGATAGAACTTCACTCAAAATAGCTTAAGCCCAAAAGGGAATGTTTTGGCTCATCTAACAAAAAGAAAATCTAGGGTTATCTTGGCTTCAGGCATGATCAAACAGTATCACAAGGATTTGCTTGTGCATGCGTTCTCTCTGTCTCTCTCTGTCTCTGTCTCTGTCTCTCTCGCACACCACCCCTCCCTCTTTCTCAACTCTGCATCCTCTAGTAGCTTATCCTCTATACAGCAATGGAGCAGATTAGCTGGTTGGTGTTGATTACGTACCCATCACTGGAGTGCAGGAGGACATGGGCTCTGCCCTTCTCTAAACCATAAGGATTAAGGTGAAAAGGGGATTATTTCCCCAAAGGTGCTGTTACCAAAAAAAAAAAAAAAAAAAAAAAAAAAAAAAAAAAAAAAAAAAAAAAAGAAGGTGGAGGGGGGGTGGTAGGGAATGGATGCTTGTGAGGGTAAGAAAACAACAGATGTCCACCTTATACTTGAAAGCTTAAAACGTGTAGGCAAATGTCTCCTGGTTCAATTCCCCCTTTGAAAGGTGAGGCTGAGAATAGTTAACTATTCTATCTTAAAGTGAAGGGTGGAGGGAAGGCAAGGGTAAAATATTTGCTTAATTAAAAAATTAAATCCACACACTTAAAAGTTGAGACTTTTCTGAAGTTGCTGCATGCCTTTGGAACCCGTTGTGGAGTCGGAAAACTTGACATCCAGCCTGTAGCAGTGGGGAGCCCTGGTTTCCCTCCCCTCACTCCCTATTACCTCCCCAGAGGACTAGAAGGGCAGGGGAGGATGCATGACGAGGGAGAAAGGAATGTCATTTCTGCCTGGTCTCAGACTTTGCTGATCTTAGCTGGGAATGTGCAATTTATTAATTTCCATCTCAACATCTTCAGCAATGATATGTAACAGGAATTAGTTAATTCAGCAAGTATTTGTTGAATGCCTGATCTCTTATCCTTTCTCCCTCCTGTCTTCACCCTCTGCCTCTCTCCTAGTCCTTTCCCATCAGCATTTAAACATCCCCAAGGAGCTGTCATCTTAAAAACTAAACAAATACAAAGCCCACAAACAGAAACTGCCTTCCCCTTAGACCCTTCTCCCTTCCCAGCTACCACTTCTTTATAACCAGATTTCACACACTGAGAGTCCCTAGGTACTATTTGCATTTCCTGGCCTCTCTTGTTCCCTCCTCTGGCCACTGCTGTCCCACTCCTGATCTTGCTGGAACAAAAGAGTTTATGGAAAGAGCACCACTCTCTAAGAACAAAACCTCGGTGTTATGGCTTTGTCATAGCACTAGAATACTAGATGGTAATTGTCTGTGTGATGTCAACTTGAGTATGAACTTCCCGAGAGTTAAGACAGAGTTTGCAGTTAGTCAATATCTTACGGCTGAATGTTAACATACGTCTATTGTAGGTATGGTGACTAGCATGTAGGGAGCATTACACAGATCTCTTTTGAAGCAACTAATTAACCTGGGTTGGCAACAAAAGAGAAGGGCAGTTTTGATATGGGATGGAGAGGAGCGAAATTTTAGGGATCTTGAGCTAACTTAGAAATGTAGGAGGAGAATGAGGAGAGTGTGCTATATTAGAAGGAAGGCAGAAAATAGCTTCACCGAGGGCGTAGCAGGCAACGTTAAATGCCACAGGGAAGTTTCATCTTTTCAAGTTGAACACTACGAGGGGTCGCTGGATTTGCCAAATGATGATCAATTATCTGTTTTTCCCCTTGGTGGTAGTGGAGGGGGCAATTTCAGGGGGATGTTACCAGATTGCAAACCTTTAGGAAGCTGTAATTTATGGGGTCTGGCAAATGCGAGGATTGCAGTGAATGCAGCAGGAAGCTTGGGGAGGTACGTGATCCTATCTGCACACTTGTCACAATTTCTACACCTGAAATGGATTCAGCCCATGTTATCCCTGTGGTCAAGTGTTCCAAGAGAAAGAGAACGACAGCAGAAAAGAAAAGTGAATGCACTTTTCTTTTTTTATTTTTATTTAAAAAAAATTTTTTTTAACGTTTATTTATTTTTGAGACAGAAAGAGACAGAGCATGAACGGGGGAGGGTCAGAGAGAGGGAGACACAGAATCTGAAACAGGCTCCAGGCTCTGAGCTGTCAGCACAGAGCTGGACGCGGGGCTCGAACTCACGGACCGGGAGATCATGACCTGAGCCAAAGTCGGACGCTTAACCGACCGAGCCACCCAGGCGCCCCGTGAGTGCACTTTTCTTAAAGTACACGGAGACCCCGGTGCAGTTGTTGTAATTCGTGTGCATTTGAAATGTGAAAGGCCAAGTGGATACACAGGGTGATTATGACCTTCTGATTACCTTTCAAACACACTTCAGAGCATGCTAGAACTCTTCCTTTCCTAGCTCGGTTCATCCCATGCTTCTCACTCCCCTGAAGAGAGAACACAACTTTTCATCATTCAGTCTCCAAGTGGCCCTTCCTTGATTTTTCCCACGAGGTCCCGGATATACAGTTCCAGAACTAGACAGGACTTTGTGGAGGATGTTGTAGACTCTGGATAGGCTGCAAGTGGAGTTCTCCGTCCCGAAGCCCCCTCCACAGAGGGCCATAGTGGGCACTGCGTCTGTTTGTAGGACCCAGGATACTGACTCCTAAAGGTGAACGAGTAGAAATTCCAGCAGCACACGGGGTTTTTACTTGTCTTGGGGCTAATTCACATAATTTGTTTTCAATCGCTTAACTTAATTACTTTTCTTGAAAAGATGCCCGGGACAACGCCAACGTCGGAGGGAGCAAAGTCACCGGGTCAGGATCTGGAAACAATCAGCTCTCACGGTCCGAGGGATGAAGCGCCAAGATCTTAAGGAACCTGCATTCCTGGTGAGCAGTCAAATTCTTTTAATCCGCTCCCAGCAGGATTCCAGCGGTTTAAAAGACACAAGGAAAAGGAAAAAGAAAATCTGTTGCAAACACAAGTCAACCCGCAGCGAACCCACCCGAAACTTCCTCCTCTCCGAAGAAAAGGCCGCTCCCGCCCCAGAGCGCTCCCGCGTGTACCGCGACGGCTAGGCGGCGGACCACGGCTTAGGGGACCGCAGCCTTGGCGGCGAGCGCGGACCGGGGCGCGCGGACGGGCGCCCCGCGGGGTCGGGCGGGGCGGGGCGCGGGGCGCAGGGCGGGGCGGGGCTCAGGGAGCGACGGCCCCGCCGCTCCCTGTCCCGGAGCGCCGCGGAAAGGAGCGAGCGCCGGCGCTCGCGTGCCGGGTCCCCCTCCGGCCGGGGCAGCCTCCCGGGCGCCCGCCGCCGTGGTGGCAGGAAGTCCCCGGGAACTACAAATCGAGGCATGCTGGGAACATTCCCCTGCTCCTCCCAGGAAATGTCCTTTGTCCAGCCCTACAGGAAGCCCCAGTGAGGAGTCAGCCGGGCGGGCGGCCAGTCTGCCAGCCAAGCCCGCGGCCGCCGCCGCCGCAGCACAAGGGCAGACGCGCCGCGCGCGGGGCTCCGGCCGGGGCGCGCGCTGCCCTCGCTCCTCGCCGCGCAGGTAGGAGCGTGGCCGCGGCTGGGCTCACGGCCGCCTGGGGATGGGGCTGACCGGGACCCGAGCCGGTCGCCGCGGGGATGGGCTGTGCGCCGGTGAGCGGGTGGCGGAGCGGCTGGGCGAAGTTGTGCCGCGCGCACCGGACCGCTGTCCGCTCCCCCGGGGCGCAGAGGCCCCGCGCGCGTGGCGGGGTGGGGGGAGGCTCTGCCCCCCGCCCCCCCCCCCCCCCGAGCCCAAGCTGAGCTCGCTCCGGGATCTGTGGCGAGGGGCGGGGAGGAGGCGGCCGAGACGCGAGGGAGGAGGCAGCGCTGCGAGAGCTGGTGGGACCGTCCCGCCGACCACCGAAGGGGGCATCCGAGACCCTCGGAAAAACGAAGCCCGGGGAGGAGCTTGGAAGGCAAGGAGAAGGTGAAGGGCTTTGTGTGCAGCTGCGGACAGGGACCGAGTGTGCTTCCCTCCCCTTGTCTGTCTGCGCCCCTAGCCCCACTCGAGGCCGGAGGAGTGGGGGTGGGGCACTCCAAGGAGGGGCAGCGGGTCATCTTGGGTCCTTGCGAAACGCGTTCCTTCTCTTCCCTCTCCCATCAGCCGACTCCCATCAGCGGCTTGGGCTGCCATCAGACTGGGCAGATGGCACAATAAGGATGAGTGGGTGGGGAGATGGGCAGCAGCTCGCCGTCCCGGAGGGTCGCCGTTTAGCTCCGGTGGGCTTCCCAACCCCCGATGTCCATGTGTGCCCGTGGGTGGGTAGCCGGGCGAAGCTGACGCGCTCACCCGAGGATAATGGTGTGAGTGGAGGCATGGGGTGAGGCGCGTGTTGGGAGGACCGGGCGAGTAGGAGGTGGAGGGGGCGCTGGGTGTACCTAACGGCCAGTGCACATTACGGCCAGGCTTCCAGAATCGGGTTACCACTTCCTCTGGGACTTTCCACGATTTTCCTTTTTCCTAACTGTCCCCCTCCCCCCCAGTAATGAATCACCCACCCCTTACTACAAGAGCGCCGGGCTGGATTCAATTTGGTCGTGTGTGCCTCCCTGCTTTTATAGCGGGCCTATGCGTCCTTTACCTGTGGGGTGAGGCGGGTACGCTGCATCCCCTCTGGCGTTATCCTCGTCCCCGGGGGACTGCGGGTGTGGTGAAGGCGGTTGAATGGTGGCTAGCAAGTTAATAGTCTTCGGGGAGCAAGTTAATAGTCATCCATCCATAGTGATGGATGAGGTGGGCAACTTTGGACGCGGCCCAAGTGCTACTGCTGTATCGGAGCTCACTTGCCTAAGGGACCTCGGTTTCTCCTTTTACCCCTTCCCGTCTTTTTTTTTTTTTTTTTTTTTGTAAATTCTGTATCCAAATGGTTCCCTCCTCTCTTAACAAACCAACATATGGATATTAGTTAACGTGGAATGTATTTTAAGAGCCAAATGAACCTGTAAAAATGCCACTTGGTGGTGAGACAGGAGCAGCCAAGGCTCCTGGTGAGAAAGATGTGTGGAGGCACAGAGCGCAGCCCTGTTTATAGAGGGTTTGTAGGGGGAACAGACTCTTCACGCTGGTGTCTGTAGGAGAGGTGAAGCGTCTGAAGGGAAGAATGGAGCTGGGAAAAACCCAGTTGTCCAGGCTGAGGGCATGGGGATGGCGGATAAAGCGGAAAGGTATGTTTCCGATAAAGCGGAAAGGTATGTTCGTTTGGAAGACGATCTCGAGTGGGAACATTTTGGCAGTATGTGTGTGTGTATGTGTGCATGTGCACATGTATGTGTGTGTTGGTGGTAGAGGTGTTGTTGGCGGAGAATTGATGTCAGAAGTTCAGCCTGGCCCCCAGCAGAATAAGGTGGCTCCAGAGTGAACCAAAGTCATAAATGGGAAGCCAGGCCACCCTTTGCCTTACGCACAAAGTAAAACGTTGATGGCCTTCAAAAACCACTGGGATTGAGGAGGGGAATGGAGACAAATCAGACTGAGGCAAAGCGGCTGATGCAGCTGCAGTGGGGCGGGAAGGCTGACCTCACTGGAGGCTGTGTGACTAAGGCTGATAAAGTTGCACCACATTTCCTCTCCCTCCCCCCAGAAAGCTTTGGATTTCCTCAAAATCTACATGTTTGCCTAATTTCTAGCATCCATTTAAGGGAAGGAGGAAGGGTAAAAGTTGAGTATAAAGATGATAAATTAAGACAAAGATACTCCTAGCTCATGTAGAGTGGGGAAAAAACCCCTCACAAAACTGCAGTGCCATTTAAGAGGTCTGGAGCCTGAAGCTATGCCAGTGTTATGTGGGCTTTTTTTTTTTTTTTTTTTTTTTCAAACATAGGCTTCACACCCAGTGTGGAGCCCAGTGCCGGGCTTGAACTCACAACCCTGAGATCAAGACCTGAGCTAAGAGTCCGAGGCTTAACCGACTGAGCCACCCTGGCGCCTTTGTGGGCTTTTCTTTGTATCTAAGATGCTGCTTCTTTTCCTTCTTTTTTGCCTTTTTTTTTTTAAACCCCCCTTATCAGGTTTCTTAGCACCACATACTATGTAGTGGTAATGTGATCAATAAAGGTATGTCCTTAGTTTGGCATTCAAAACCCTTCACACTCACCTTGATCCTCCATTGGATCCAGAGCACCCCAAATTACCTACCCATTCTTGCAGCAAACAGTGCCCGTTCCCAGATGCCACAGATATCCTTC
Source organism: Panthera uncia (assembly GCF_023721935.1). Classification (NCBI taxonomy): domain Eukaryota; kingdom Metazoa; phylum Chordata; class Mammalia; order Carnivora; family Felidae; genus Panthera; species Panthera uncia. Next base: position 4,560,168 of record NW_026057585.1, read on the forward strand.
CACCAGTGTGTCTCCACCGGGTTAAACTCCATGCTTGTTAGGCATCCCGGCACTGCCTCTGATTATTTTCTGCAAATCCTAGCCCAACTGATGGAGCACCCTTCTGGAAGTCTTCCCAGACTTCCCAGTCAGAATTCATCTCATCCCCGTGGTACTTTGTATCTTTTGGATGACTCACACCTCTGGTCTGTCTTGAGATAGCTGGATGTTCATATTTCTCCCCATCAAACTGTAACCCCCTTGAGGGCAGTGGTCACTCTACCCTGTGCTTTACCTAGCAGTGCAAAACAGGTGTTTATTTGAAAAGCATGAGTAAATGAGGAGTGAGTGAAAGAATGCATATGTCTTTGTTTTAAACATCTATGTATTTGAGAGAAAGAGGGAGAAAGTGGGGGAGGGGGAGAAACAGAAAGAGGGAGACAGAGCATCTGAAGCAGGCTCTGCAGAGTCCACTTTGGGACTCGAACTCAGAACCAGGAGATCATGACCTGAGCTGAAATCAAGAGCCAGTCGCTTAACCGGCTGAGCCACCTAGGGGTCCCAAGAATGCATATGTCTTAATTTGTCTCTTTTCTACAAAAAAGGGGATGAAGCCTTTCCCATAGACCTGTGAGGATTCATTGCAATTGTGAACCTAAAGCATCTGGTGCATAATAGTCTGGAACTTTTCCTTTTGCTCCTGGATTAAGAGGCCCTAGAAGGATCTATCACCAAGTCTAGTACAAAGACATTCATTAGAAGTTTGTTGAGTAGGTTCTTTGCCAGCCTACGTTTTCAGACTCTTATAGACAGGGTGCAGAATGGATTAATCCCAGGTGAATAATCAGTGACTTTCTGGCTGGCTCCTGGACGGAAGGAGGTAACTGTTCCCCCTCAATTTTGTGAGGGTGAGATGTGCTTTCTAGAAAGCAGCACCGCAGAGGCTCTCCTGCTGTTTGGAGTGAAGCCACTGACGTCTGTCATGTTGCTTTGATTTTTTTTTCTAACTTTTTATGTTTATTTATTTTTGAGAGAGAGAGAGAGAGAGACAGAGTGTGAGTGGGGGAGGAGCAGAGAAAGAGGGAGACACAGAAACTGAAGCAGGCTCCAGGCTCTGAGCTGTCAGCACAGAACCTGACACAGGGTTTGAACCCACAAACCGCGAGATCATGACCTGAACCGAAGTCGGACGCTTAACCCACTGAGCCACCCAGGCGCCGCATGTTGCTTTGATTTTTACAGCCCAAGCCGTCTGCCAGGATTAAAACGTAGTATATACAAGTACAAGGCAGATCAGACTCTCAGATTTTCCTCCAAGACACTGCAATTTTGTCGCCCCTCACTTAGCTCTAACTGGACAGCTTTTCATGCTTGCTTTTCCCTTGATCACAGCAACAGTTACAGTTATTGAACACCTGTGTAGCAACTATCGCACTAGATAATTTCCGTGCATTGCCTTCATCTGATGACTTACCTATTATGATCTCCATTCAAAAATGGAGGAAATGGGAGCTCAGAGGGAAGTTAAAGTAACTTGCTTCAAGTCCCAGATTCCGATCTGGAGGTAGACTGGAATTTGGCTCTCTGACTCCCAACCCTGGTCAGAAAGGGTGGATCTTTCCTCACTCTGGGAGAAAACTGCCAGATCTCTCTTCCTTCTTCCTTCACTTCCCAAATTTCCTGCCAGCAACACTGGGTTTTAAGTTCGTGCTAGTGGATCTCATTCTGAGAGGTACTGGTTTTTCATAAATTCATTATTCTTATGCCCTTAAACTCCCAGGGCCATCAGCTGGAAAGCTCAGGTTCAGAATCCGTAATAAGACCCTGTAGCACGGAACTGTGCCTCGAATCCTTTTCCCCTCTCTCCCAGCTTATCTGAATTCTTTCTATTCCTCCCTCCGGGCCAAGTCTCACCCCTTCCAAGCAGCCTTTCTTGACACTCCAGGTTACACTCAGCCTCTCCTCTAATTTTCTGCATTGTCTGAAATACCTGAAGGTCAGCGTCTTCCTAATGAAAGCAAACCTGAATAAGCCCCACAGTGGAGGGAATATTTGCGTATTCCCTGCGCATGGTGGAACCATGTGTCCAGAACACAACCCAGCGTGGGGTGGCCCTTCAGGAACTGAGCTGAGTCGACCGTAAATTGGTAATGACTGAAAATGCAAAAATGTAGGCATGAAACATTATTTGCATGTTGACAGTTTGGAAGAGAGGTCACTGGGATCATGTTCTTGGTTAATTTTCATCCCTTTCACGTGACTGCCGCAAGAAATAAACACCTTCTGGAAATATGCCAGAGCCGACCCCTGTACTGCTGAGTTTCATGAGCTTGACTGACATCACTGATAAATGATTATGGTGTTTTATGGATAATGGGGTAGCATGGGCGGGGCCATTGCTTCAGTACCTCCCCCCTTGATGTGATGCCCGCCTTCTCCCGTAATCTTATAGGAAGGGCCTTTTTATTGCACATCTGAGAAAATCAGAAGTTTCCCTGCTCCTACAGATATGTTTGGGCCGGGGAAGGTAAGGCGGGGGTGAGGAAGGAAGAGCGTTTGTTTGTTTTTACCTCTGAGAGCAGCATCACTTGTGTGGGGTATGGATTTGGACTTTATTGCGTCCTGTATTGATGGGGATGGTAAAAAAGATCAGCGGCCTCTCCTCTTCGGGTGGAAAAGGCTTTTACTCACCACAAGATCGCATTCATCCCTGAGACCTACTGTGCCTCCTTTTTCCCTGACCTCGAGGCTGCGCAGCACTTTGGAAGCCTGGGTATAAACACAGTGTGCTGTGGGGTGGTTTTAAGCACATGAATCATTTTAAGGCAACTAGTATAGTTCTTGGGATGCCTGCCTTCGTTCGGCAGTCACTCACTGCGCATCTGTAGGCCAGCAAGTTTTCCAGCGAGGTGTGTGGCTGGACCACATGTGAGTCTTCAAGTTTCCCTTCCTGCAAAGGGTCAAGTATGCATCCTGTACGTGCTGTAATTTGCTAAACTACGTGTAGTTAGGGGGAAAGATCCTACCTGTTTCAGAGAGGCATTTTAGGTATATATTGTCTCCTGAGAACTTTATTAGAATCTTACCATGAGTTAGAAAACAGGAACCATTCTTTCTGTTTTTTATTAATCAGAAATGTGTCACTTTTATCTCAGTGCTGTGCACATTCATGTGGTTAGCATATCTTTGGTGCTTGACAACACTAAGGCAAAGCACTATTGGAAGAACACATTTCCAGTTGTTGACCCCCCCACCCCCACCCTCCCGCCTGCCCCCACCCCACCCAACACCTAGGAACCTTTGTGTATTTCAAAGAATCACTCTTTTTTCTAGTCTTTTTTATTTTTTTTAATTTATTTTGAGAGAGAGAGAGAGCAAGCAGAGAAAGAGGGAGCCAGAGAATCCCAAGCAGGCTCCACACTGTCAGTGCAGAGCCTGATGCGGGGCTCAAACTCACGTACCATGAGATCATGACCTCAGCTCAAGTCAACAGTTGGGCGTTTAACTGACTGAGCTACCCAGGCGCCCCTTTTTTCTCTTTTTAAAATAATCTCTCAGGCAGGTATTGACAATAATTTCTGGTAGTAGTAGGTGGTTTTGAAAGCAGTGATTATTTCATTAGAACGTAACCTCCACAAAGCAGAACCCAGTATAATGGGTAGCACATGGTAAGTGTTCGGTAACAATTTGTTGAGTGAATGGATGTGTTATCTTTTAAAGTATTTCATTTTGATTCTTTCCTAATATGATGGCATTGCCAATTTCCTACCGTGTGATGTGGCAAAGCGTCCATGCTTAAATGTTATATAAGCAGAGGAAATATAGATTGTTTTTTTACAAGATGGCCTTTATTTTTTAGAGTGGTTTTATGTTCACAGCAAGGTTGGGCACAAGGTAGAGAGTTCCAGAGTGGCCTCCTGCCCCTACATATGCACAGCCTCCCCATTATCAGCATCGCATACCAGAGCAGTATGTTTGTTAAAAATCCATGAACCTGTATTGACACATCATTATCACCCAAAGTCCACAGTACACGTTAGCATTTGCTCTTGGTGTTGTACATTCCAGGAGTTTTGGCAAATGTGTAATGACATGTATCCACCGTTTTAACATCATGCTGAATAGTTTCACTGCCCTAGAACGTCCTCTGTATCTGCCTGTTCATCCCTTTCTCCCCTCTAACTCCTGGCAAACACTGATCTTTTTACCATCTCCATAGTTCGCCTTTTCAAGAATGTCATATAGTTGGAGTCATACGGTATGTAGCCTTTTCAGATTGACTTCTTTCACTTAGTAATGGGCACTTAGTTCCCCCCATGGCTTTTCATGACTTGATAGCTCATTTCTTATTACCTCTGAATAATATTCTGTTTTCTGGACGTGCCACAGTTTATCCATCTGTTGAAGGACACCTTGGTTGTTTCCAAGTTTTGGTGATTATGATTAAAGCTGCTGTAAACCTCCATATGCAGGGTTTTATGTGTGGATGTTAAGTTTTCAACTCATTTGCATAAACACCAAGGAGTGAGAATGTCGGATTGTGTGGTATGAAAGGCTCAGTTTTATAAAAAGCTGCCCATCTCTCTTCCCAAGTGGCTGTACCATTTTGCGTTCTTATCAGCGCTAAGAGTTCTTGTTCCTCTGCATCATCACCAGCATTTGATGTTGTCAGTGTTCTGAATTTTTTGCCATTCTAATAAATGTGTAGTAGTGTGTTGTTTTAAACTGTAGATCCCTGGTGACGTATCATGTTGAACACCTTTTCATAGGCTTATTTGCCATCTGTAGATCTTTGGTGAGGTGTCTGTTTAGAACTGTTGCCCATTTTTATTTTATTTACTTTAAATTTTTTAAAAGAATTTTTAAAAAGTTTTTATTTATTTATTTTGAGAGAGAAAGCTCAAATGGGGGAGGAACAGAGAGAGAGAGAGAGAGAGAGAGAGAGAGAGAATCCCAAGCAGGCTCTGTATTGTCAGCGCCAACCCCAATGTGAGGCTCGAACTCAGGAATCGCAAGATCATGACCTGAGCTGAAGTTGGACATTTAATGGACTGAGCCACCCAGGTGCCCCTGTTGCCCATTTTTAAATCAAGTAGTTCATTTTCTTGTTGTTAAGTTTTAAGGGTTCTTTGTGTGTTTTGGATAACAGGCCTATATGTGATGTGTCTTTTGCAAATATTTGCTCCCAGTCTGTGGCTTGCCTTCTCATTCTCTTGATATATTTTTATATACATGAACTTTTCTTGTTTTTCTCCTTTTGGTGAGTGTACGTGTGCCATATCTATTTTAATGCAAACCCAGCTTACCCCAGAAGTGAGAAATCTCATGTAAAATAAACCTGCAGAAATGTTCCCTCACTTCTTTTTTTTTTTTTTTTTTTTTAAATAAGGTGAATGTCAATGGAATTTTACTAGACTGTGACCTCAGCCTGGACTAGCTCAGAAGCAGTTGCTATAAGAACTCCCTTTATTTCTTCCCTGCTCCCAACTAGGTACTTGTATGTATTGATCAAACTGGTAGTTTGGTAAATATTTCTGGTCACCTACTTCCTGTAGAGCATGGACCTTTTTACACACTTCTTGAAGAGCCTCTGTTTGTCCATAGCTTAATTCTGGACTCTTGAGGAAAAGGGGTTTCTAGGCTGATGATTGTATGCAGGTGAGAGATAACAAGACTATAGTAGAAAATGAAAAAACACAAACCCCCTGCAAACGGCCACAGAAGAAGCTTTGGTCTGAACAGACACTTACAATGTTAAATAGACGTTTTCCCCCGTATTTGATTGTGTTTCCTGATGTGCCTCCCCGCTGACCCCCTCCCCAACCAAGCAACTTCTAATGGATGATTGTTAGTCTTTTTCATTCATCATTTAACTTCTGTTCATTCTGGTCCTGCTTTTCCTCCAGGGGTGAGCAGAGAAGCAGCTGTCCCGTCACATTGGCAAGAGTCTAGTAGCATTTCCCACCACAAACACAGACACAGCTGTGTGCCACCTCTGTCCTTTGCAGAGCTGAACTGAGTGTTTAAAGCTTAGAGTGGAGGGGAGGACTCCCGACAGGACAATAGGATGCAAACAAGGGTGCTGGCATTTGGCCAAGGGATGAGGGTTCTTTTTCTAGAACATTCTAACTTCTGAAGCTAATCGCCACTTTCTATCATGTCTACTTATTTAGCAGGATAATTAAGCAGGCTTGGCTCTTGGTGCTGACAGGTTATTGGATCCTGTTCGGAGAGCTAGGTAGTTTCCATGGCTCTGCCTTACCTGATGTGATCTTGGCCACATCACTAGATTTCCTGGTCTTGTTAGTCCTTCGTTTTGGGACTGAGGGAGAGAAATAAGGACACCTAATTTTATGCATTTTAAGAAATAATTTGAGGGCTCATTATTGGGGGGGGGGGGGCATGGATAACCAAAGTGAGTAAATCAACGTGTTCCCTGTAGGAGCTGGCAGTCGGGAGCTGGTAGGGAGGGAGAGAAAACGAATATGATACAAATTATTGTAATTTTAAAACCGACAGTATTTTAAAAACTAACAAGAGACAGAAGAAGATAAGGAAAAGTACCTTAAAGAGTCATACAAAGCGAAACAATAGTAATTCTCTCTGAGCATTTAACAATAATCCTATAGGGTACATATACTTATTGTACCCATTTTGTAGATGATGAAGCCAAGGCTCCAAGAGATAGAGCAACTTGTTTAAGGTTCTAGAGCTAGAGGCTGGATTCATACAGGTGGCGTGGCTCCAGCATCTGAGCTTTTATTACTTCCTACCAGGAAATGCATCATGCTGTTTCTTGAGGAATAGCATGGCAAGAGAGGAAAAACACAGGGTGCCTTCTGGGAGGCTTAAAGCATCAGGGTTTTGCCTGGGGTTAGCCGATTAGAGGTCAGGGAGGGGTAAGAGAATCTTAGGCTACATTGTTGAAGACGGAGTTTATGCTTCTCTGAAGACTATGGCAGAGTCTGTCAGGGTTCTGAGCTCCAAATGTAACTATGTTTTAAGATCAATCCAGCAGGTGGTATGTAGGTGCGTGTAACTGGTAAGAGTGTCTATTGCAGTGATCTCAGCCACAGAACAAAAAGAGGAAAGAAATAAAAGGAAGGGCTCCGAAACTGATTTGACTGAAAGGGGTGAGGAAGGGTCAGACAACAGGGTTTTGAGCCTGATGAGTAAGAACAGAGAGGCACGGACAGAAATCGGTACTGTGAGGAACTGATTTGTAACAAAGATTTGGGAGAAGAGCTACTGTTTTTTGGTGGAAATTCATTTAGTCTTCACAACAGCCTTTCAAGGTCACTTGTTTTTCTCATTGCAAAGACAAGGAAACTCTGTCTCAAGGAGGTAAGTAACTGTCCTGGGGGATACACTATGTAAGAGGCAAACCGCCATTTGAAACCAGGTCTGTTGATGCCTCCTGTCCTGTGTCCCGTGTGATGTTCAGGGCAGTGGTATTAATGCTCCTCAGTGTGATGCTTGGTGCATCATTAGAAACGTGGATCTGGAGTGCACATCAGGGGTTGGGGTAAGAGGTTCAAATACTGAGGTCTCTGGGCAGAGGTGTTTCTCTAAAATTAGGGAAAGGGGCTAGATGATTGAGAGGTGAGAGAGAAGAAAGTGTAGACAAGAACCTTGAAGGCTGACTTGTTTGAGGGGTTCAGAAGAGGAGACAAGGTGGGGCACCTGGGTGGCTCAGTCGGTTAAGCGCCCGACTCGACCTCAGCTCAGGTCCTGCTTGATCTTATGGTTGGTGAGATAGAGTCCAGGGTTGGGCTCTGCACTGACAGCCAGAGCCTGCTTGCGATCCTTCTCTCCCTTTCTCTGCCCCTCCCCTGCTCTCTCTCTCAAAATAAATAAACTTAAAAAAATTTAAAAAATAAAGAGAAGCCAAGGTGGTAAGTGCTCAGGAGGACTGGGACAGTGTAATATGAAACTCAGGAAGGAGAGAATTTCCATGGGACGTGTCTCAGCAGGATTTCTGCAGTCATTTACTGAATCCCTGTTACATATACAAGCACTTTGCGGTGTTGATGGTGTTAACCTTAAACATAAAGGTCAGTTACTTTACCAGTAAAATGGGCTTATTTGGGAAAAACAGAACTGTAACTTGAGACATGCAAGCTTTGGCAAAAGCATAGGCGTGCCCAGCAAGCAAAGCAGAGGAACATTATTTTATGGAGAAGGAGGAAGTGGAAAGAGGTTGTTTTTAATGCAAGTCCAGTGGAGACAAGCCCAAGTCTGGGCTGCTGACCTTCCCATTGGCTGAGTTGCAGGGTAGTTGATTTCTTGCAGGAGATATAATGTACATCTTTTCCTATTGGGGTCTGTGATTGGAGGTTCTTGCTTTAATTGACTTGAGTAGTAAAGGCCGTTTCTCTTAGCCTCTCCTTCTACCATCCAGACTCCACTTTAGTGAGGTTTCCTTTTATTAATTTGCACAATGGCAAGATCATAGGAGAAGAGACCACTGGATTTGGAAGCTCAGAAATTATAGCTGGTACTGATGTAAGCCTAACTCTCTAAATGTTAGCTATTAATACTATCTGCTGGGATGGCTCACACCTGGGAAGCCTGTGGTTCCCTGGGGAACTGATGTGTGTGGTGATGAAGCACTTTATCAGGTCTCACTGGCACGGACCCCTCCTTTTCCCAGGAGGCACTGCAGAAGGGAATGTAATATAGTTTGATCGTTGGTTTGGGGCATTTAAAAAACAGTAATGTGAAGAAAAAGTGCCCCTTCTTAGAGTTTCATAATTTGGTAGAAAAATATCTTTTAAAATTCTTGTTAGAATGGAGTGAGGGGTGCCCGGGTGGCTCAGTCAGTTGAGCGTCCGACTTCGGCTCAGGTCATGATCTCGAGGTCCGTGAGTTCGAGCCCCGAGTCGGGCTCTGTGCTGACAGCTCAGAGCCTGGAGCCTGCTTTGGATTCTACATCTCCCTCTCTCTGCCCCTCTCCTGCTCGCTCTCTCTCTCTCTCTCTCTCTCTCTCTCATGATGACTTTTCTTTCAGATGCTGTACCAAGGACTTGGAATTATTAACTGTTTACCATAACACTCCATTAACCCAAAGCTAACTCAAATGATTGCTTTCTTTCCTAGCCAACAAGATGTCTGTTTTCTCTAAGAAAAACAGTTAAATCAGAGACCCTTTTTAAGCATCGCACGAAGATAAGTTTGAAGAACACTGTCTGAGGGAAAAATAATTAAAATCAAAATAGAAAAGAAGCAATTAGCAGGAGTCTGGAAGAGAACAGGAAAAATAGGAGGAAGGTAGCATCTGTGATGTGCTGTGTCGGTAGAGCCAGAGCACACCCTGCAAATACGACTGAGCCGGCTGGGGAGTGCACTGCAGGGCACATGGAGCTTGAAAGGAATCCCATAACCTGGAGGGCAGTCCCATTTCTACCACCAGCTCCCCACCTTTGTGAATTCAAACAAGCCACTTATTTTCCCTAGTCCTCATTTTCCTCATCAGTAAAAGGAGGGATCCTTTAAAGACATTTTCAGCCAAAAAAATCGTGCTACTGGCTCGTCATCTGTGGATATTGTCTCTTCGGCAAAATTTAGCTTGTGGTTGGTCTGTTTCTGCATCGTCTCCCACACAGAGCATGCCAAGCTATTACAGCAGGAGCAAGAAGATGTAGGAGGAAGGAGGGTGAATCTGAGAAACCGTATTGGTGGTGATGGGTCATGTCGGATGAGCGTGCCCGGAACGCTTTTTTTACTCGCCATGAAGTGTGAGCCAGGATTCCTTATACTGCGGAGTTTTGTGTTCCTCCTAGAATCCTTTTTTTTCACCTGGGTATTTCCAAGTTATTATTTCCAGGCAGGATGACTCTGTGAGCACTTTGAAGATTTGTTAGGAATGAGTTGGCGACTTTGGCCAGATTTTTAGTTCTTTTTCCTTGGAGAAAAGGAGGATTAGCTAACAAAGCATTTTGCGTCCTGGGTAGGTAATGGCTTGATTAATGTGCTTTGACTCACTGCCCAAGTAAGCAGCTGATGGGAGCTATAAACCCAGGGTCAAACTTGTATAAATTAGCTACATCCCAGAGAGGCAGTGTGTTGGAGTCTTGAAGAGCAACTTAAGTCCCTCTTAGTGCACCTGCCGTGTAACACAAGTGATTAGGAAGCGAGAAGCAGGTGAGCTAAGTGAGATCCAGGGAGGCCCAGATCATCAGTGTGAGTGTTAAAGCCAAGCACTGTCGGCTGCGTGGGGTAGAATAGAAGGGGGATTGGAACAAAAGTTGCGATGTCAGTGATTGAAGCTCATGTCTGCCCTTAACTGGTACACTCATGGGTAATTCACTTAACCTTTCTGAGTCCCAAGGCTTATGCTTCTGTAAAATGGTGCTGGACGAGACCAGCAGATTCTCCTCTTGCCGGCTGCCTCGTTCTGCTCTGTCATCAGCTGACGTTTGTGTCTGTGCTGCCGCCTGATTTGGGATCTACTGTCAGCACCTTCTCTTCTCCACCAACCCACCAAAACATCCCGTGGCGTGTGGGGGTGCAGTGGGCTCTTACACCTCTTCCCCCAGACTACTGTGGACTTCTGAAACACTGTGATAGGCAATGTATTATGGGTCCTCCGTAGTAGTGGTTTATAACAGGGTTTGGTTTTGTTTGCCATAAATTCTTTCAGAGTCCAAGGGAAAGCCATGGGCCTTCTCAGCAGAAGAAAGTTTCTACAGACACATTCACATAAGACTGCAGGGAGTTCATGGACTCCGAAGGCTCTCAGGCTAAGAACCCACGCCCAAGAAAAATACCATTATTCTGCTTCCAGGCTTGTAGAGGATGCTGTTCTCTCCAGGAAATGCTAGGGGCCGAAGGTAAAGGGGACATTAGGAAACCCTGAGCCTCACGACTGGCTTGGGGACTGTGGTATTGAAGCAGTGAATGAGCTTGGATGCCACAGTCTCCTTGTTGAGACAAATGCACCACTTCCTGGATGACAGCTGTGTCCTGTGACCAGTTCTGTGTCCCCTTCACTAAAACGGACAATGTCTGTGAGCTTTTGGTTTCCAGCCTGAAGTGGGAACGTAATACCGTCTAGCTGCTCTCTCTGTGATATGGTGTGAGTAAATTTGCATGGCATTTCTCCGAGAAGGACACTCTCTAAATGTAACAGTTCTCAGCTTGGGCTAGTAAAGTAATTCTGTCCCTGCCAGGGTTCATCTCCTGGAGATCACATTTTCATACGTCATGAGTGTATTAGCTTCCTTTTCACCGACACGCACCCTGACCTTTTTCATCCCCTCAGAAGATCGTTCTGGGGACGACCAGTTACCAATGTACTCAGTCTGTTGGATGCTCGTGTCATTTTGTCATTTTGGCTTTTCCGGGGATAAAGCATTCCTCTGGCCGAGTTGTCAGGACCGTGTCCCCTGTCAGGTTTGTCTCCCCTTGGTCTTGGGTGTAAAGTGGCTGAACTAACAATAAGCACCAGCTATGGCAAGATTGTTTTTTGAGTTCCTTGGAAATATAATAGGTGATGAAAGTGGAAACAGTTTTCTGATGCTATTTTGTGTAGAACAGCTATTCTATCATAAGAAGAAGAAAAAAAAAGCTCAAAACATCAAAGTTAAGTTCCTTTCGTCTCTCCCCTACTGCCTCTCTCCCCAGTTCTCAGGGGCTCTATTCAATATTGAGCATCGTAATCAGTCCCGATTTGGCATACTTCGTAAAAGCAGGCTAATCCGTTTGTGGAAGTCACTGATTTTTTTATTACAGTCGGTTCAGTGTTTGAATGAATATAATCAGCCTTACGTTTCAGAAACAAAACGTATGTTTTCCATTTTACAACTTTTTATTAGTAGCTTTCCTGGCAAACACAAAGTAAGTAGGGCAGTGTGATAACACCACATATACCGCTCTGCTTCAGCAGTCAGCTGTGATCACTGAAAGGGCGTCTTATTTTTTCTGCATCTCTGCCCACTCCCCTGTATCCTGGACATTTCATTTCAAGTGAAGCAAATTCCAGACATACCATTTCACCTGTAAATACTCCATTATGAATATATTAAAGCTGTAAGAGCTCTTTGTAAATTTATCCCCAATACCAACACCTTAAAAAAAAAAAAAACACGAGTAAGTTTCTTATTATCAAATATCTAATCAGCATTCATGAGTTCCCAGTTGTGTTATAATTTGTTTCTGTACCTTAGTTGACTTGGGATTCAAGTAAGGTCTGAACGCTGGTGTTGGTTGAGACATCTCAAGTCTTTTGACTTGGCGGTTTCCTTCTTGCGTATCATTCTTGCTATTTTTGTCATTGTTGGTAAAGAAACTGGATCATATGTCTCCCATAGTTCCTATGATCTGGGCTTTGCTGACAATGTTATTCTTATTTTTTTAATGTTTATTTGTTTTTGAGAGAAAGAGAACAGAGCGCAAGTGGGGGAGGGGCAGAGAGAGAGGGAGACACAGAATCCCAAGCAGGCTCCAGGCTTCGAGCTGTCAGCACAGAGTCTGATGCGGGGCTGGAACCCACGAACCGAGAGGTCATGACCTGAGCCGAAGTCGGATGCCCAACTGACTGAGCCACCCAGGCGCCCCTGATAATGTTATTTTTAAGGAAATAGGAGTCATGCAAGTATGTGATTTTTAAAAACATGTTTTTCAGCCTAGGTAACATCTCACTCTGTGCTGAAGACCGTGCAGCTCTAGAGTTTGCAGTTTAATTAGGCAGGAAAATTGAAGCATCAGGAGATGTCTCTACATTTGTCTTCTTGCTTTCTCTGTTGGAAGACGCCTTGGCAAATTGTATGCAGTGGTGTCACTTGCCCACTGCTGAAACGAATGGGGCTGGAACATGCCAGCCCATCTTCATCGGCAACGCCAAACAGTTATTTTGGGCAGAGAATGGGGAGAGCAGTTTTTCCTGTTGAATCTGTAAGTGGGAAACTGGGGTGATTGAATGTATACATCAAACCCCTTGGTCCCAGTGCTCCTCTCTCGCTGTCTGCATTCTCTTGAGGACTGTTCATTCCAGTGGAAATAGGATCACAGAATCATCTGCGGGGGGGGGGGGAAAGACTTCCTGGAGTCACCTGGCCCCATCAGGTAACCTTAACCAGGATTCCAGCATCAGCTCTCCAGAACAAAGCTGTTTGTTAACAATTTCCGCAGCCCACATTCGTCCACCGTGCCTTCTAAGTCTGCTTTCTCCCTCGTCCTTCAGCGAAACAGATTATTAAATTGCGTCTCTCTCTGCAGTGGGAGTGTGTGCCTGTAAACATATGTGTGTGTCTGTGTAGCTCTTCGGTTAAGATTAATTTTGATTCTTCCCTGCTGTCCTGTATGGTGCCTACACCCAGAGACCCTGTTCAACTATCTGTATATAGGAATGATTTTTTATAAAAAAGAACATGTTTTTAATGGGTGAATTTTGACTTACAATGGGATTATTGTGGACTTTTTTTTTTAAAGCTGTCGTGTGTTACGATTAATTTTATGCATCAACTTGGCTGAACCAATAGGTACACAGATACTTGATCTAACATTCTGAGTGTTTCTGTGACAGAATTTTGGGATGAGATTAACATTTAAATTGGTAGATTTCAAGTGCCTGGGTGGCTCAGTTAGTTAGGCATCTGATTTCGGCTCAGGTCATGATCTCACAGTTTGTGAGTTCAAGCCCCATGTCGGGCTCTGCGCTGACAGCTCAGAGCCTGGAACCTGCTGCAGATTCTGTGCCTCATTCTCTCTATGCCCCTCCCCTGCTCACTCTCTCTACCTCTCTCTCAAAAATAAAATAAATATTAAAAAAAAAAAAAAACCTGAAGGCTTATACCTTTAAATGGGGAGATTTTGAGTAAAGCAGATTGCCCTCCATAATATGGATGGGCCTCATCCAATCAGCTGAAGGCCTGAACAGATTTCCCTGAGTAAGGAGGACTTCTCCAGCAGGTGTGCCTTTGGACTGGAACTGTAGCATCATCTTTTCTGGATCTCCAGTGTGCTGACCCACCCTGTAGATTTTGGACTTACTAGTCTCCAAAATGGGTCAATCCCTTATAGTAACTCTCTTTCTATATACACATCCTGTTGGTTTTGTTTCTCTGGAGAATGCTGACAAATGGTGTTGTGGGGGTGGCGGAGTGGGGGGAGGACAAGTATATGCCCTGGGTTTATCTGGCTGGCTGTATTTGAAGTGGTGTTTTCTATTAAAGAGATGGGAAGGTCATTGGAGAGGCCATCAGAAAAAATTGAGATTCTCCTGGCCATAACCCTTCTAGCAAACTTTCAATTTTTGACCTCGTCTGTTTCCCTTTCTGAGCCTCACTTTCCTGTCTGTAAAGGAGTTTGAGCTAAGGGGTTTCCAGCTCTAGGATTCCATGAAATACAGGTGTGGAGCATTTGAGCCAGCTGTTGACGAGGTATCTGAAGACAGTTCTGAGGACTTACCAAGTGCAAGATAAGAAAAGAGGCTGAGGCTGTGTACCAGGTAGTGGTCGTGGTACAATGCCAAGCAGAGTGGAGGAAAAATATGAACAGAGGGGATACTCTGTGCATCAGGTAGGACATTCGAATCGGTTAAACATAAACCATGGACGAGTAAATGCCTGCCTGAGAATCTACCTTTTGCGACTTCTCGTCTGATGGCGGATGGTCTAATTTTGAGGGCGCTTAGAATCTGTCTCTGAATTGTAGTCATCCTTATTTTTTGCAGCAGGAGTAGGGTGTTGGTGAAGGCTTGACAGCTGTGACAAGCTGAGGCCCCTCTGGCCAAACTGAGGGGCCCCAGCACAACCAACAGACAGGAAATGCCTGACCCCAAGGACATTCATGCTATTCTTGACTAAAGAGATTGGAAGGCGTCTCAGACTAGCTCTGACCACTGGGGTTGTGAATTGATTTCTCTGTGGCCTTGGTTTAAGCCTTTCTCTTTTTTTCAACCCGGGCTTCCCCCTCCAGGTTAAAAGAAAAAAAAAAAAAAAAAGCAGTAACCACAAGGAGGAAACCGTGTTATTTTAGCTTCTCCTGTCTGGACAGTACTTGGTACTTAGCTGCAGTCATCTTCTGGCTTTCTGTGGGAAATGAATGTTCACCTCATGTGGCAGCCTGCCACTCAGGAGGGTTGGCGTTTTGGGTTGGGCAGTCTGGGTGTGTGACTGGGGAAGTCAGCTGCACCCTTTGGATACGGACACCTTGTCCCGGATCACCGGAGGCATCTGTGCAAATGTGGTGGGGTGGATTTCTTTGCCCTTGCCTTCTTGCTGACTGCAGGCTCTCCCGCAAGGCGGCAGGACCCTGCTGGCCATATCCCCTGAGAGGCTAGTGCTAGTTGACTGTTTACTCAGTTGGTGCTGAGGACTGACAAATGATTAACCCCCTGGAATCCCTGGTTAGACCCCAGTTATGGTCATGAGTTCAGCCTTTTGGACCGCAGACTTCAGATTGTTTTTCCAGCATTCTCCCCCCGTCTGGGTGTCTTGGCCCTGCCTCTGCTATGGAAACCCTCCCCAGGGAGCGAGTGGTGTGCAGGGGGCGTGGGAAGTGAAGGCTGGAGGCCTCGGACCGGACCGCCGCGGGGGAGGCGGGGAGGCCGGCCAGCCCGCGGGGAGGTAAGGAAGGCACCCTCCAGAGGACTGGGGGACAGGAAAGGCGCTGCAGCCTGGAGGAGGTGGAGTGGGAGCAGCTCCTGGCCCTCCGCCCAGCCGCTTCCTTCCCCTGACATGACAGCCCCGCTGCCCTGGCCCCTGGCCACCTGGCAATGGCCGTGGCACATGACTCCCCCACCCGCTGGACCTGGGAGGGGGAGGTCTGTGCGCAGGCCAGCCCCCTCCGCCTGCCCAGGGCCCCTGGGGGGCCGCGCGCACTCCCCCAGTTTCCTGGGGCTCAGGGCTCAGCACCTGCCAGCACTCCTCCTCCCCCCCCCCCCCCCGTTGGGGTCCCCCCAAGGCAGGGGTCCAGTCCGAGTCCTTACTCCACCTAGGAGCTGTGTCACCTGGAGCTCATCTGCTGAGCCTCGGCATTCTTGACACATAGAACAGGGTGGGTGACCCTCCATGTCTGCTTCTCAGGATCATGGGATTATTGGAGTCAAATGAGCTGCATCGCCCAGCAGGAGATGTCTCACCGCAGGTGCCTGGGAGCACCTCGCTCTGCTCCACCCCACCTGCCCTGGCCCGCGGTGGCATGACCCTGTGCCATCCGTGCCAGATGCCCTGGAGAAAGACAGCCAGTGCTTGATCTTTCAGGAAGGTGAGGGAGAGGGGTGCGCTTGTCTGCCACCCCCCCCCCCCACTCCCGGGAAGTTCCCTCAACTCTGTGAAGTGGTGGGCCTCTTGCTTTTGGAGAGGGTTAGGTTTGCATAGAGCCCCAGAGGGGGCCTCTGGGAAAATGTGCCAGTAAACTCCGGGTAAATTCTAATTTCTGTCTGTGCTACTGGCCTCACTTCCTCTTCCCCCAGCCCATTCCCTCCTTTCCCTCCTTTCCTTCCTTCCCTTCCTTCCCAACATCCTTTATCCCATTTACTTCTACTCTGTAGCATTATCCTCAAATTGATGTGATCAGTCTTTGAAATGGGGTCGAGTTTGTGTGGAAGGCACGTGAGCATTTTCATAGTGACTTTATAGGGTAATGAACATTAACCTTTTTTGAGTGGGGAGGTTTGGGGTAGGAGTAGAGGACATGAAAATATTGCAGGTTCTAAAAGCTAGGATTTGAGCAGCCTTGGCCAAGTTGACTGATCCCATCCTGAAGTGATCTGCACCCAAGAGAAAGGTGTGGGGGGAGGGGGTGGGCATTTGGGGAGTTAACCGCTTGCTGTGCTAGTTGAGGAAACAGGCTGCAGCTGAAAATGTCTAACGAAGCTGACAGGGGTGCCTCGTTGGATTAACTCTCCCGTGTACCGTATGGCAAGCTAGAAGAGGACTCAGGTACATTCAGACCCAGCCTGGCTCCAGAGGGGGCAGATACTTAAAGTCACACAGCACAGTGGCTGTGCTGGCCAAAAACCTGGGCTCTTCCCCATTGCTGCTAGTGCAATGATCAGAAATAGATGCAGAATTAATCTTGTCTGCCTGACTGCTCCCACCATTACCTGTTTGGTTCCCCCCACCCCACCCTACCCTTAAACTTCTAACTCTTCTGCCTGGGAGGAGGCTCTCCCTTACACACAGTGGAAGTCAGGGTTTACTGAGCCATGCACCTCATTCAGCTTGCTTATACATTCTGAATACAGGATCCCTTCTTAACATCCCCAAACCAATATGGAACTGAATCTTCTTCCCTCACCCCTGCTCCCCCAAGCAGCTAGCCCCTCCCTGGTGGTCGTGTCCATAGGGTGGGCTGTTCATTAATAGAGCCTTTAGTTGCCAGGCCAAAGGAAGCTCTGCTTGTAAGACTATACCATTTATTACGTCTCTATGCCTACGGCTTTTACAAATCTTATAGGATATAAGGAACAAATCTAACAGGCCAGGCGGTACCATGCTTGTTCTTACAGGTGCAGAATCTGAGGATGAGCAAGGTTAAGTAACTTGCACTAGCAGAGTAGTGGACGGAGAGGAGAGGATTTGAGCCTCGGGCAGTCTAGCCGCACATCTGTCACGGGGCCCTGCTACCCATTCATTATCCACCCCTTGGCCTTGCCCAAGAAAACACGTTGCTAGCTTTTATTTTGAGAATGAATGGGAAAGGAGTTGGAACAAAAAGTGCTTACAGCACTATTGATGGACACTTCAGTTATACCGCAGTGTTTAGATAACGGGTCTAAAGATGAAGTCCTCTCTAGATGGAGACAGACACAACTTCTGTCCTTGTCTTTTTGTGGTTTTTAAAATAATTGTCTTTCCTTTAATGTGTTTTGTCACATTAGAGACAAAGTTGGCTTTTTTGCTGATAAAAAAAAAATGTATCTTTAGTGTAGAAAATACAGATGTTCACAAAAAGGAAGAGTGACCCCAAGTGACACACTAGGCTTCTGGCTAAGAAGATGGGCCCTGGAATTCTCTACTGAGGGGCTCAAATCTCTGTGGTGCCCCCGATGACTTATATGACCTTGAGCTAGTCACAGTTTCTGTGCCTGTATCTTTGTCTCCGGAGTTGAAGATCATACCCTTCATCATTGGGTTAAGATTAAATGATGCACAACCCTTACAAGTGGCCAAGAGATGGCTGATTAGCAGCTCAATAAATAATGTTCTGGTTTTCCCCTCTCAACCTGTATATGTGTGAGTAGATATACATATACTAGTATGCATATACTAATAAATGAGTTTTTTTTTTTTTAAAGAGCAGCTAGTTTTCACCTAACAATATATCATGACTGCTTTTCCTTACTTCTAAATAGCCTTCTCTGTTATTTGATGGCTGCCTGGGACCCCATGATGTGAGGGCATGAATGGAACTGAATCCATGCAGATTTCCAGGTCTGCTCTAACATTCATGCACTTGCAAATAAATCTGAGTAGATATTGCACCATGAGTGGTGTCGCTCTAGGTGCCAGGAGCTTCCCACCCTTTTTAGAGCACACCTAATCTTCCCTGTCCTGGTGCAAATGAGGATCTAGGCATGTTCCCTTCGGGAGCTCAGAACTTTCTTCATTCTGAGTGTGGCAGCTGTGAACTTCTATATTCCAGCCCCATCTGGGGAACTCAGCCTCTGCCTCTCTTCCTTTCTCCCGCTTAAATCTATACAAACTATGTTTCTTTGCTTAGTATCTCTGGTAGGAATTATCTCTTGGTTCCTGAGAAATCGCAAATCAGAAAGTACTCTCATTCTGTGTTTGCTCTGAGGTACTCAGAAGGTCTTGTGTCCTTTTTAAAAGGGTTTAGAGGTGAAATGCTAAGCTTCAGCTCAGCAGGGAGCCTGATGTGGGGCTCAATCCCATAACCCTGGGGGCTGAAATCAAGAGTCAGACGCTCAACTGAGCCACCCAGGCATCCCAGAACCTGCATTTTGAACTGTATATATTCTAAAGGAGCTCAGCAACATTCCTGGACACTGCTGACTGAACATCCTCAGACAAAGCCGTTTTCTTATGATGTTTAAGGGACAGGCATGAGTTTTCACTCTAATCTAGGGAATATATCCTCACCTTTGAGAAAGGATAGAATTTGCTACTTAGGGCAGCGAATCTGCCAAAATTATGGTGGTGCCCCTGTGTCTGAGGTATGCTGGAAACGGCATCAGGACTTCAAGAGAAATAATCTGTGTATTTCATATTAAAAATAGAAATGACAGGTATATTCTCGTGAGGATCAATTTGTAAAAAACTCAAGAGTTATCAATTCCTCTCTACAGTGTTTTCCAAAGCACTTTTGTTAATGTTTCCTTTGGACATCCTCCCTGGAAGAAAGGCTGAGTAGCGTTGTCCTCCTTGCACTGATGAGGACACTAAGACACTAAGACAGGTGAACTGACTTGCCTTGGGCCTTGGAGTAAGGCTGGCAAGAGCCTACAGAACCAGGGTTGCCTTGGGGAAGTCCTCTCAATAGAGGCAGGAAAAGCTCCCAGCCAAGGAAAGAGCATCTTGCTAGTTCAGATGCTGCTGAGGCATGGAAAGAGCTGGACACTTCAGAGTCTCAGTTCAAGATCTTTGCTGCCTTGAGCTGAGCTGTAGGAGTGATGGATGGCAGGAGCCCATTAGTTTTGGCTAAACTGCTCAGTCTTGGCAAGGGGTCTTTAAACCTGATGTCTAACAAAAGGTTTAGGAATCCGATGTCATTTTCTTCCTGCAGTTCACATGTTGGCCTGTTCTGTAGAGGGGTTACCAACTGTGTGAGGGTCATGTTCCTGTTAAGGGCTTTCTACAATTAAAGTATATTATATAAGGCAAAAGATGTAATGAGGCTATAGAGATGGCTTCTAATATAGAGGGTCCCTGCATCTGCCTCCACCCCTAGCTGACCTGCTACAGCTTGAATTATCTTGACTCACTGCTCGTAGGAGAGCGGTAGGTCCTCATTGGTTTAATGAGGTTTTCCTGCTTAGAAGTTAGTCTAAGGCTAACAGGGTCTTCTTTTTGAGCTTTATGTTTTCTCAGCTGAAAACTGGGTGCAGCCACCATGAAGGCTAAAAAGCCATGTTGATAGAATAATCCACTTCAGATACGGAAGCAGATTAACCTGTATCCAGCGGGAGTCGGCATGTTAGCCTCAGAGTGCCACTGTTCCTACACAACCCAGACCAGCCTCCTTTGCACTCAGTTCTGTGCATCTTAAAATGAGAGGTGGAGCAGAGATTTGCCATCTGGGGCATGGAACTCTACACGTTTTCTTGGACTGTGCCACTGATTGTCATGGAAATCCAAGCCAGATATGGTGAGGGCAGGAGGCCAGACTGACGTGACCTTTATCTGTGTTTTGTCTGGAACAGGGGTCCCTGGTCCCGTCCCTTGTCCTGTTCTTCCCGGATGGAACAAGAAGATAAACAGGGTGTGTGTGAAGCCCAGGACTCAGAAGACGAGGGGATGGGCTCTGATTTTGAGAACTCTGAAGACAGGGAACGGGACCCAGAAGAAACGGGAATGGGCTCTAATCCACAGGATGCACTCAAGAGACAAGACCACCCAGAGCCAAAGATGGGCTCCAACCCACAGGATGCAGCTCTAGGAAGGGACCCAGAGGCGAGGGAACTGGTGTCTGACATCTGCCCAGGTGAGGACGAAGCTGGCATTTCCTTGGAAGTTGTCCCACTCACCATCATTTCTAGCTCCTCTAGAGTTAGAACCAGGGGTGGCATTCATTGCGGGAGAGTCCTTTAGTGGACACCATTAAACAGATTCGGTGCCACTGAAAGCCTGAGGAACAGCCTTGAGTCCAGCTTGAGGTGGGCTGTAACTGGTTAACACGGGTGAAGAGGGTAACTCACTGGCGCGGCACTTTACAGTATGCAGAACACTGCTATAAATGAACACCTGGAACCACACGAGAGGGAACACAGCTAGGATCAGAACCTACCTCATCAGGGTGTTGGGAGAGTTCAGATGAGTTGTGCATAAAAACTTAGCACAGCTCTGAGCAAACAAAGCATCCAGGTGTTTACAGTTACAGTCATCATCTTTGTTTGTAGATAAGTAAACTCAGTGGTAAGTGACTACCCAGGTGCATGTGGATAATGCCCAGAGGGCTCAAGGCCTCTGCTAAGTCCCTTGCTACTCCTGACCTGGAAAGAGTAAGTGCTGGCCCTCCATCCACCTCCTTGGCTCCACCTTTGGGCATTCATTGCTTCATACCGCCCTGTGCGTGCCTGGGGGATAGAAGTGAACTCAAATACCTTATGGCCAAGACTGTGGAGTTACATTCCTTCCCCTGTGACACATCCTGGATTTCCTGCTGCCCTCCCCTGCAGTGTGCACAAGCACGTGGTCTTTTCATATCCTAGTAAGCTTCCGGAGTGCCCTCTGCTTAGAGATGGCCACCAGAGACGGACAGGTGTGCGTTTTGAGTCAGTCTCTAAGCTCTGGGCCCTGCGCTCACTCCCCCTGCCCGGACTAAATAGTAAAGCCCTTAAGTTGGGGTTGGTTGTTGTTCCACCCCAACAAATTATAAAAATCAGCCCATTACCTGGTTAGGACAGGTGGTCTTTTCTTGTGGTTGGCTGGACTGGTCTTGTCTTTGGAGGCCAGGGCCTGGAAACACATTGGGAGCTGCTAGAGTGAGCCAATCTGTCCCTAGATCCCACAGAGCCCCACCTGCTCAGACTTGACCATTTCAAGCCGACTGTCAGGCCTTCAGATGTGTACCATGGGTGGGGCCTGGGCCCAGAGACAGCTGCTGGAAGAACTGGCCCCCCAAGGGAACAGGTGAGTGAGCCTTTCCCAGGTTTCAGAGCCCACTCTCAGGTAGGCCTTCCCCAGGAGGTACCAGGTGGGAAAGAGGCTGGAATCGTGGGGGCCCTGGAGAGATAGGCTTGAGAGTACCTGGGGAAGGGGATCACTCCGTGGCCCACACTCTAAGAGGCTGGCCTCGTCTAGGTTTACCTTTGAGCGCCAAGTATGGTCACCCCCCACTGCCACCTTTTCTGTTGCAGAGGGGCTGCTGAGTGAAGAAGAAGGGGCTGCTCTCCGCGAGGAAGAAGATTACCCATCTGGTGTAGCTGAGATGGCGATGTTCCCGGGACTGTCTGAGTCGGACAGCATTTCCCGCAGCCCCCGGGAAGAG
This sequence comes from Panthera uncia, assembly GCF_023721935.1. Taxonomy (NCBI): domain Eukaryota; kingdom Metazoa; phylum Chordata; class Mammalia; order Carnivora; family Felidae; genus Panthera; species Panthera uncia. The sequence continues at coordinate 4,582,263 of NW_026057585.1, forward strand.
GAGGAGGAGGAGGAGAGCGCTGGGGAGAACCCGCTAGACGAAGAGGAGCAGCCGCCCCCTCCCATGCTTCCCTGGCGGCGGCACCTCTCCCTGGGGAGTCGGCACCGGAGCGACAAGCCTGCCCACCGCCGCTTCCGCCGGCTCCACCATCCCATGGCCATGGACCTCGGGGAGCTCGACAGCCTGATGGCCAGCATCATGGACGCGCCCACCATCTGCCCCGACTGCGGGGAGAGCTTCAGCCCCGGCGCCGCCTTCCTGCAGCACCAGCGCATCCACCGCCTGGCCGAGGCCGCCGCCGCCGCCAGCCTGGAGCCCTTCGGCTTCGCCGGCGAGTGCGGCGCGGTAGTGGGGATGGTGGGCGTGGGCGTGGGCGTGGGCGTGGCGGGGGGCTTTGGGGCGGGGCCCACGCTGGCCCGGCCCCCGCGCGAGAAGCCCTTCCGCTGCGGGGAGTGCGGCAAGGGCTTCAGCCGCAACACCTACCTGACCAATCACCTGCGCCTGCACACGGGCGAGCGGCCCAACCTGTGCGCCGACTGCGGCAAGAGCTTCAGCTGGCGCGCCGACCTGCTCAAGCACCGGCGCCTGCACACGGGCGAGAAGCCCTACCCCTGCCCCGAGTGCGGCGAGGCCTTCAGCCTCAGCTCGCACCTGCTGAGCCACCGGCGCGCGCACGCGGCGGCCAGCGGCGCGGGGGCGGCAGCGCTACGGCCCTTCGCCTGCGGCGAGTGCGGCAAGGGCTTCGTGCGCCGCTCGCACCTGGCCAACCACCAGCGCATCCACACGGGCGAGAAGCCGCACGGCTGCGGCGAGTGCGGCAAGCGCTTCAGCTGGCGCTCGGACCTGGTGAAGCACCAGCGCGTGCACACGGGCGAGAAGCCCTACATGTGCTCCGAATGCGGCGAGACCTTCAGCGTCAGCTCGCACCTCTTCACGCACAAGCGCACGCACTCTGGCGAGCGGCCCTACGTGTGCCGCGAGTGCGGCAAGGGCTTCGGGCGCAACTCGCACCTGGTGAACCACCTGCGCGTGCACACGGGCGAGAAGCCCTTCCGCTGCGGCCAGTGTGAGAAGCGATTCAGCGACTTCTCGACGCTCACGCAGCACCAGCGCACGCACACGGGCGAGAAGCCCTACACGTGCATCGAGTGCGGCAAGAGCTTCATCCAGAGCTCGCACCTGATCCGCCACCGCCGCATCCACACCGGCAACAAGCCGCACAAGTGTGCGGGCTGCGGCAAGGGCTTCCGCTACAAAACGCACCTCGCGCAACACCAGAAGCTGCACCTGTGTTAGGGCTGGGCCGCAGGGAGGCTGCCCTGGGGGTGGGGTGGGGGGAGCATGCGGGGAATAGATGTTCTGGGGATAGGCCATGTAGAAAGAAATGGGAAGGGGCGGGAGGGGCAATCGGAGAGTGACGGGGGAGTCTTTTGGTGTTAGGGGGTCTTGAAGGGGAGGGTTGACTAAGCGTTGTTTGGGGGTGTTATATTTTGCCTGCCTCCTCCCCCAGGAGGGCACGCTTGGGGCAGATGTGCTTGAGCGCAAAGACTTCTTCAGGTGCACGCAGTAGGGGGTGAAGAGCACAGGGGCGGGGTGGGGGGGAGCAGGCGCTTTGAGGACCTTGAAGAAGGGGGGGCGGGGTGGGGGAGTGAACAGGATGGCAGGCAATAGGGTAGGTAGGGTGATGATGGCCTGTGAAAATCGGGAGAGGGCGTGGTTAGAGTGAGGATTATGGGATAAAAGGACGGTATGAATAATTCTATCCTGGTCTCACCAGGCGTTAAGTCAGTGTTGGAACCCTGCCCCCCCCAACAGCTGTAGTCCCATGAAAAGTAGACGAAACCTTGTCGATCCTATGGGGGAGGATATTTTATATATTCTTCCCTTCTTTTCTCTGAGCCACAGTTAGCTGCTATTTTGAGGCATCCAGGAGAAACTGGGCAGGAAAGCTACACACTCTGTTTTCAAACGCAACACTGAAGTTTAGAAATGCGTTGGTAACTGGTTTTAAGATGACCTGGGTAAGCTTGGTCCTGCCCCTGGCTCTTTATTACTTCCTTTAAAATAGTCTAGCTCCATGCTAGGTCAAGGTGGTCCATGTGGAAGTCCGGTGTGTGCCAAGCCGGGTATTTGAGGTCTCACTTGTGAGATTCTAAGTGCAGGAAAATGAAACAGTCCCGGCTGTGTGTGACTTTCCCTTTCCCAGGTCAACATGATGCTTGTTTCAGACCAGTGACCTGCTACAGAAGTCAACCAGCTCAGAGTTTTGCTAGCCTTACATCAGAAATCCGGGAAAGCAAATGGTCACATGTTGGGGTACAAGGCTTCTTTGTCTCATTTGCCTTCGCTCTGTATCCAGTGCACCCCTCCCACCTTGGTAGTAATGGAGGAGGGAATAGAACAGCCACCTCTATCCATTTTGATACGGGCTTTTGGTCTGAGTAGAAATTTCTTTTTGTTACACAGGGAGGCACAGTAGAAAGCTTAAGGCTTTACACCTGGAGGGCACAAGCAGGGAGAGGTGTAAATGCAACATTGCCAAATAGCACAAGCAATGAATGTTTTCTGGTTGTTATATGAATGCCAAAACAGCACTTTTATATTTGTAAAGTGCTTTATGCTTTTTAATGATTGTTAGTTGTTTCTCACATCTTTGTGAGGTAGATCAGTATTATGATCATAGGGAAGGCCTGGGGACAAGAGTACAGCAGGCTGTTCTGAAGAGAGGCTGATGACCGTAGGGATAGGTACGGCCTGACCTTTTGTGCTCTCCAGCTCAGCTGCTAGAAGACAACCTGTCATGATTTATGTAATAAAGACACTGAAAATTCTTCTGCTTTATGGAAAACTTAAGGCTAGTCTAGAAGGGCCAAAGATGTCCTTGTTGACAAAGCTGGTCTTTGTCACGCAATTAGGGTGTCTTAGGTTTGTTGTATTTCTAGTAGGGCTGTAGTTAGATGACTGTTAAACAGATTTCGGTTACCTGTGCTGAAAATCCCGCCCCTGGTTTAGCCTCTAGAAGTTAGAGTTGTGGAAAGCAGTGTTGTTTTCCTCACCAGTGATCGTGAGTTGTCCTGTACCTTTCATGGAAGCATCTTCACAAGCTGTTGGACGCACTTGAAGGAGAAGAAGAAAAATTGCAAGATTGTTTTTATGGTTTTAGCAAAGTTTCTGTGGATGCTGGTATTTTATACTTGATCAGCTGTGTTTTAGCCAAGAACCTCTTTGGGGACTGTAGGAAAGCATGTTTCTGTCCTTATGAAAACACTTTCTTAAAAAAGTCTTGAGACTTCTGGGCTTAATGTAATGCCTGTCGATCTTGCCCTCTTAATCAGTTTATTGTCGCTTACAAATGCAAATAATACAGATTTTCAAAAGATAGATAATTTTGGAAGACACTAATTCTTTATTTTCTTTTAGTACTCGACAGCACTATGAGCAAAGTAAATGTGCATTATTTATTCTGACTCTTTACTCTGAATACTAAGTGTGTAGGACTCCTCTGAAAAGAATATAGCCGATTTGTAGGTAATCGTATTCCTTTGTGTGTGTGGTTTTTGTTTTTTGTTTTTTTTTCCACGTACATCTACCTCTTCCAGCCGTTTTAAGTTCTCTCAAGTTCGTGCCTATGAAATGTCATCTAACTTTTGATTATTCGGGGATTGATCCTCCACTTTATGGGTTATTTGGTGTTTTGCTGCCACTGCACAGTCATCTATATTAGCTAGGTTATGTATGGATGGCTTTCAAGAAAGAGGTCAACAGGGAAAGGAGATTGAAGCTAATATAAAATAACTTAGTGGCAGCAGAAATCTTTGGATTTCATTGACCTCTCTTGGGTGCCATGGATAAGAGAGTCAGCTACTCCTTCTGTATCCCTTTTGTGAGCAAATCCCTTAGCAGAAGAAAACAGTCCAGCCACCAACACCCCCACTCTCATGGTGCATTTAAAACGTGATTCCACTCTTATAATTCTTCAGGGAACAGAGCTGCATTAGGTGACTCGAAATGCGGTCAGGAGATTGTTTCTCGTATTTAGTTTGAGAATTGTTTTTCTTCAGCCAGCGCTTGTTAACTGTGGTTCACCCTTAAAAGTGTTACTTTGAAGATTCCTTCCATCAACTCATTAATGATGGCGGAGGCAAGTGTATCATTTGTTTCCTGGGGAGTTTGGTCAAGTACAGGCTGCTCTTTACTTGGCGAAGCCAGGAGCAGTTTAAATAGGTTAAATGGCTTGACGAAATCTTGAGTTCTGAGTTGGAAAGAGAAGATGAAAAGTTAACCCCTTGAGCCGTGTGGTCTCTTCAGGATCAAGAGCCTTGTACATATGTGAAAAGTACAGATTAAGAACCTGTGTTCATAGACAATCTGAACTGTGTTTCTGAAGTTTGTGCACATTTTCCTTCACTGTAATGTTATTTTACAGCTGTTTGTTAAAATAGTGAATAATTTAATGATCCTGAAAATAACAGTTTTTGTGTGTGTGCTTGTATATGTGAGAACTGCCTTATTTTCAGGTTGTTTTATTTAATGATGGTTCCTTGGACAGCATTCTGGTGTTCAGCCACCAATATGGAATATTTGTCATTAAATCCATATCAGTCTTTCCCCATGTCATTCTTTTCTTCTTTGTCATCCATTGAATGTCACTCAGATCAGTATATGGAAGCTATGTTGGTAGAACAGGGGTCAGCAAACTACCAAACCTAGGCTGCCTCTTTTTGCAAGTAAAAATTTTTGGGTGACAGTCATATCCATACAACCTTGATTACAGATTGTCTGTGGCTGCTTTTGCTCTACAACAGCAAGGTTGAGTCTTTGTCACAGAGGCTGCATGGCCCACAATCCTAAAATATTTACTCTCTGGATCTTTACAGACAAACTTTGCTGACTCCTGTGTTATTAGAATGTTCAGGTGGATCCTAGATCATCCTGGAACTGGCTGATGTCCAAATACTCTGCCCATTTTAACCAATAATTCAGCGGGGCACTTCTGTACTAATGGGACTTTGGGGTGTTGGGAGGATGTTAATGCAATGCCACTGGTATCGATATCCAAAGATTTGTGTGTTCATTCCTTGTATGAACCAATCTGGGGCATTTAGGCAGTGGGCAGGGGAAAGTCGGGGTGGGGAGGGGAGGCAGCCTTAGGTCTCACCTCTAATCTATTAAAAGAATATATTCCTGAATCACCTAAGAAAGTATTTTCTTTCCCTCAGCTCTCAGACATGTAACTTACTGGCTACTGATAATTCAGAATGGAACTTATCAGCTAGACTGGACTCCTACTTAAAATCTTTTTTAGCTGGTTTCTGTCCAACCTCATGGAAACAATGAGACAGCTGTTTGTAAGAAAGGGATTCACAAGAACTAGAAAAGAGGAAGCGTGAAAAATACCTTATTTTCTTGTAATGATCACAACTACCTCCTTGTGTGTCTGCCGGTCCTTCTTTGCCTGGCAGGTCCAGTGAACGCTGGGTCCTAGTTGTGGAGGAGGCTCTCCCTTCTGAGATTGCAACATTCCTCCCTAGGCCTGACTGTTCTGGCTTGAAGCAACCAGTCTAGCTCCTGGTTCCTAGGAACGAGTATTTGAAGTATTTGTCTGATGCTCTGTGGGGACAGAGCAGTGAACCTGGCCTTCTGGGCTATGCCACGAAAGGATGCTCAGCCTGAACTTGCTGTTAGAGCAGGGTTCAGTCCGAGGTCCAGGTGGAGAAAATGTTATCTGGTCAATTTGGAATTCTTTAGGCTTAATTAGTTTAAGATCAGGATTTTCTGAATTTAACCTTAACTACACAGTAGAATTACCTGGAGAGCTTTAAAAACAAACAACCTCCTCCCCCTCCCCCCCCCCCCCCCCCCGCCCCCAACAACAACAACAACAACAACAACAACAAAACAACCAAAAAAACTGGTCCGGAGATTGATTGATTGATTGATTGGTCTGGAGTGAAGTCCAAGGACCTGTAATTTTATAAAGGCTCCCTAGGCAACTTTAATGTGCAACCAGGATTGAGCAATCTGCAGGACCATTTAGGCATCTCCTTTCTTTCTTGGCGGTTACAGTAAGTAAAACTGGTAAGCCTCCCATCTCTCCTCTGCCAAGGGGGTATAGAGGCATAGGGCATTGTCAGATGCTGCTGGCTTTGCTGCCTGTCATTCCTGCTAGGCCTGCCTTTCACATGCACCTTCCCCAAATAGATAATAAGTAAGGGCCAGGGGAGTGCCCACATTTACCCTTCATCAGGTAGTGCCAGATAGGCATCACAGGCAGCTGCTGGCCTTCCTTTGTCTTTGCCTGTCATAGACTGCCTGCCTTCCCTTCTTTCCGACCTTCATTCCGCCTCAGCTCACTTAACAAAGCAAAATTCCATTCATTACTCCTTTTCTGAGCTGCCCTTGGCAATCCAGCGGTTTTCTGAATTTTGCTCCTGGAGAGAAAGGGGAGGAGCTCACCCATCGGGTCTCCAGCTTGAACAGACTAGTGCTGGGCTCTTATTTTTCCTGGTTGGAGCCTCAAGTGTCTGCAGATTATAGTCCCCTGCTGGCCGCCTGTGCTTTCAAGGTCAGCTCTGCTCATCTGAAGCACACTCCAGCGGTTTTCAATTTCCAACCGCCCCACTGGGGTCCAGGGGACTGTTCACAGACTTGTCTGTATCCACCTGCATTGCAGCAGCTGTATCCACCTGCATTGCAGCAGCTGCAGATGCTCAGCTCTGGAAACCAAAGAGCTGGGTCGCAAGGTGTTTCATGTACCAAGCTTCCCTGTGCTTAGGAAAGATTTAAGAAGTGTATCCGTTTATTGGCAGGGCTCCAGCTGGCCTTCCTGTGCAGATATTTGAAGGGGTGTCATGCCCAGCGAAAGGGCTGAACAGTTCCAGACTTCACCAGTTGCTGGAAACTAGGGTGGTCATTTGTTCACAGAAGATGCTCCCCTGAGATGCCTTCCCTGACCCACGAGGGCTGGAGTGGTTCTTCCACAGAGACGTTCCCATAATGTCCTATACACATTTCCTATGGACGGGTGGCCTCCCTGGTGCCCCAAGGCTGTGGCTCATTAAGAGCAGAGACCCTGAGAAGCTCAGTCCATAAGCCTGCTGAGTGCCCTTGTGCTGGGGTAGCGCTTGATGCTGGGGGTATAGGTATGAAAGAGAGAAGCTCACGTGTTGTAACGCTCCAGAACGGTGAAGGAGAAGGCTGGTTTTGTTCGCTGCCTAACATCAAACCAGCTTCCTGGTGGAGAATTATTTTGCAAACTGTAAGTGTGACTTGGGATTTGGCCCCTTGTGGGGGAAGGAAGAACTCCATAATATGGAGTATGGCTTCAGGTATGATGCCTGGGTAAGGTGGTACCTCCAGCAAAGGCTCAGGGGGAAACGGACGCTGCCAAGGACTTGTGCCAGGGTCACTGCCGCTGCAGAGCAGGCAGTGATCCACTTTATCTGGCTTTGGTGGGTGGGCGAAAGAGGCAGTGTGACCTTGGAGAGGCTAACGAAGCAAGGGGCTGCCAAGGGACCTGGCTAGACACTTCTTTTGTCAAGTCTGGTGTTAGAAAGTGGTGAGGAAAGCCAGAATTTTGATACGCAAGGACCACCTCCAGGCTTCCTCTGAAGTAGCTCTATTGCTCTCGATTAATGTCAGTGGGCGTAGGAGGGGTCATGGAGTTGACCACTGGCCTGTCTCCTCTCAGATTTCCAGCTCCAGAGGCAGAGGGATGAGGGGATGGGAGGCCATGGCCTTCACTCCTTTCCTGAGGACAGAGGAAGAAAGGAGGAACCGGTCTACCATCCCTTTGAGGGACGGGCAAAGGAATGGCGTGGGAGCTTGTCTCAGTGCATGTTAGCTTCTGTGGCTCAGGAGGGAGGGGACTCTCCGGGGGGCTCCTGCTTGGTCGGGCCTTGGTCGTCCACATCCGGAAGGAGAGTGTGCCCTGTGCAGATGAGGAACCAGATGCCAATAGGGCTGGGGCAGGGCCAGGGAGCCTTTGGCTTTGCCCAAATAAATGTACAGCTGGACGACCGTGTTCTGCTGAAGGTTGGCTGCAGAAGTATGGTGGTGCTAGAAGCCACTTACGATTGCCCAATGTCACTGGGATGGACCTGAGAAATGGGCCATGACCTTCATTTTGCAGCTAAAGAAACACACCGAGAGAAGTAAAGAGAGTTGCCTAATTCTGAAAAGGGCCAAAACGAAAGAGAGCCCAGGTGTTCACCCTTGTTTGCAGAAATGGAAGCTTCTTCTTTTTTTTTTTTTTTTAATGTTTATTTTTGAGAGAGAGAGAGAGCAGGGGAGGGGCAGAAAGAGAAGGAGACACAGAATCCGAAGCAGGCTCCAGGCTCTGAGTTGTCAGCGCAGAGCCTGATGCAGGCCTCGAACTCACAAACTGTGAGATCGTGACCTGAACTGAGATCAGAAGCTCAACCGACTGAGCCACCCAGGCGCCCCTGGAGATAGAAGCTTCTGAAGAGAGAAAATACTGTCTTCTCTTTTTCCCTCCTCTTCCTCCTCCCCCAGTATCGCCCCCCTCCCCACCCCCACTTTGCCCCGGCAACTTTTGTTCCTGTCCTATGAAGCACCTGCTGTCTCTGTGTAAGACCAGCATTCCACTAGCCGTGCTGGGCTGTATCAGCTCTGCAGAAGGCTCCGGGCAGAAGGCTCAGTGTGCTGGGTAAGCCTGCCCTCTGCCCCCTTTCCAAATGTTCTCTCTTATCCCTGTTTCTTTTTCCTTAGCAAATATGTTGGTAGGGTGGCCTCCTGGCTCTGTGCCTTCTTGGCCTCCAGGAGGCAGTGTCTCTCCTACCCATTCTGAGCACGGTGCTCACAGGCCAACCTTGGCAGTCGATAGCAGGTCACCAGGACAGGTGGGTATGGAGTCCAGCTTTGTCTTGCTTAGAGGAACGCCTACTTGGACAACCTTCCCTCCACTCCCTAAAATCCCATTTCTTCTGGTCCAGAGTCTCTTTCTTTAAGAACACTGGCTTTCTTCCTTCCTCCACTCTGTAAATGTTGACCGAATGCTTGCTCTGGGCCAGGCGTGGGTTGTCCAAGCAGGGTCCTCACGGAGCCTTCCGGAGTCCACAGTCTAGTTAGGGAGATGGGCAAGTTAATAAGCAACCACCTGGACTGTGACAAGTGCCTTAGCGGAGGGACACATTTTACCCCTCCCTGGAAGGCTGGAGACTTTCTAGGGAAGGTGCAGCCCGAAGCATGAGGACCAGTTCGTTGGGTCAGGGAAGGGTGCCAGGGAACAGGAATGTGTTGCAGGCACGAGCCGCCATGGCAGCAGCGTGGTGTGGCGAGAATATGTTCAGGTGGGTGTTTCAGACGTGTCAGAGGCTACAAAGTAACCACCGCCCCCCCCCCCCCCCAGCCCATGTGCTGTGCTTCTCAAACTCTGTATGTTGCCTGGCCCTAGGTGCCCCTGCTATAAACCTTCCTCTTTTCTTCACCATGGGGATTCTCGTGTGTTCTTGAGGGGCAGAATGGAGACCTACACTCTAGCCCAGCTCTGCTACTGATTTGTCGGCGACGCCGGGAAAATGACTTTACTTCTCAGGCCTCCGTGTTCTCATTTGTGAAGTGAGGAAGAGAAGGCAACCATAGCTGAATGCCGGAGTCTCTAGGGCCTAGTTGAGCTCTATAGTTTGAACCCCACCAACACTTCGATCTCTCCAGGAGGGGTCAGGGAGCCTTCCAGGTTTACCTGTGATTAGGAGGGGGTTGTTTTGCCTACTGATGAAAGAAATTCTCATTATCAGGATTGGCTGCTTAAATCCCAAGGCTAGGTGCAAAATCAGATGCGGGGGGGCCCCCAGGGCAGAGCGGTAAGCCAAGCACAGGGCCCTTGTGAACTTACAAGCCGCGTGCTCATGAAGCGCACTGCTCACAATTGAGCCAGTGGCTTTACAGGCTCCAGCTGGTGCCAGGAGTTTAGATCCTGTGCCCACTGTGCCCGCCCCCTGTCACCAGCCCCTATTTTGGAAGATGGGCTGACTCTGCCTGCTCAGGTTCTGTTTCTTGAGGAAAGACTGCAGTTTTAATTAGTGGGGAGCTTCAGGTTTCTAGAACAGACTGGTGACTGTTCCAGAGTTTGCAACTGACCCCAGGGTCCCCTGCCCTCCGGGACAGTGGCCAATCCACTTTTTGTTAGTCCTCCCCTCCCCCTCCGCTGCATCATAATGAGCCTCTCTCTTGCCTTGAAACACCAACTCTGTTCCCTGCTCTTTACCTTTGTGTGGGATCCGTCCCAGGTGAATGGAGGGGGATTCCCTCCAAACTTCTTCAGAGTCCCTGGGTGCTTTCAGGAGCACTGTAAGTGACCACTTAAAGTAATCATTTAAGGAATAGGAGATTTTCCCCTCCTCCTCCTCCCCCTCCTCCTCTTCCTCCCCCTCCTCCTCCCCCCCCCTCCTTCCCCTCCTCCTCTTCCCCCCTTCTCCTCCTCCCCCCTTTTCCTTCCTCCTTTTCCTATCCCTTCCTCTCCCTCCTCTTCCCCCTCCTCCTCCCTCTTCCTTGTTTTCTGATGAGATTTTATTCTGAATTTAGTTTTTAAAAATAGAATATCCTAGTTTTTGTTTTTGTATTTTTAGATTTTATTTATTTATTTATTTTTATTTGAGAGAGAGAGAGAGAGTGTGCACTTGGGGGAGGGGCAGAGAGAGGGATAGAGAGAGAGAGAGGGAGAGAGAGAGAATTTTAAGTAGGCTCCAAGCTCAGCGCAGAGCCTGACTCGGGGCTCATTCTCACGAACTGTGAGATCATGACCTGAGCTGAAATCAAGAGTCGGACACTCAACTGACTAAGCCACCCCAGGCGTCCCCTTATTTTTGTAGTCTAAAAACTCCCTGGGCATCACGCTGTTTCAGATTGTACATCTAACTTCCAGTCCCCATAAAAATCTTCCCAGTTACGTTCTGCCTTCGTAGGTGACATTCCCTCTCAACGTTTCTTTCAATCATTCACTCCTCGTACCACACAAATGGATTCCTCTCTCTCCCCCACACTCCCAATGTTGCTTGCCCTCTTCCTGGTTCTCACGATGACCCAGCTTCTTCAGGTTTGTTGATTTCTTGAGGTTTGAAATCTTTCCCCTTCCCTGACTCCCTTCCCTCCCCATCTCAGCAATTCAGTTTGTTTGTGTTTTGTCTGTCTGTCTATCTACCCGTCCCTCTATCCATCTAACCACCCATCCATCCATCCGTCAGTCCACGGTCCATCTATGTGCCTGCTTTGTGTCAGGCACAGGTCTTGGCTCTAGGGACACAGAGATGAAATGGTGAGTGGCTGCCCTGAAGGACATGACAGTGTAGTGAGCGAGGCAGAACATAGAAATAATTGCCATGTGATTACATATGCACAGGATGCAGAGATGATACAATGGAAGCTTTGGATAAGTGAACAAGGACTTGAGAAAGATGTGCTGGCAGGAGTGATGGGCAAGGTGTAAGCAGAAAGGACACAGCTTTAGCACAGGAGTATGTAAAAGCACAACATATGCGGGAAGTCTTGGCCTGTCGTTGGCAGATAAAGCTGGACAATCTAGAGAGAGGGCAGGAACTGGTGACCGTTGCATCTGGAGAGGTGGGCAGGGGCTAAATCTTGAAGGGCCTTAACTGTTACTCTAAGACACTCAGGGTTATGCTAAGGGGTTCCACTGAATGGTTTTCAGGAAAGGAGCCACATGGTCAGAGTCTATGTTGGATGGACAATGACTAAGAGAGTGGATTTCATCGGTGACTCTCCGAGGCAGGGTGGCCAAGCAAGAGACAATGAGGGCCCAAACTAGGCTGTGTTACTGGACAGGGAGAGGACACTGTCAGGAGGCACTCTGGAGGTGACATTGGTAGGACTGATTGATAGGCTGGAGGGAGAGTGGGGGAAGGACATCCAGGTTTCTGGCTGGAGAGAGTGGGTGCATAGGAGTGCTGTGACCCTACTCAGGTATTTCTTAAAGTAGTGTCTGCTCTGCTTCAGGCTGGCCTCAGTTGCCCCCTGCATTCCATTTTTGTTAATCCTGCAGAAATCAGACCTTTATTTCTTGCCTAGGTTCTTGAGGTATCCTCTTTTTAAAAAAAAAAAAATTTAATGTTTATTTTTGAGAGAGACAGAGACAGAGGGTGAGTGGGGGAGGAGCAGAGTTGAGAGGGAGACATAGAATCCGAAGCAGGCTCAAGGCTCCAAGCTGTCAGCACAGATCCCAATGCAGGGCTTGAACCCACAAACCGTGAGATCATGACCTGAGCCGAAGTCGGACGCTTAACTGACTGAGCCACCCAGGCGCCCCTTGAGGTATCCTCTTAATTTCTTCCAGCTCATCCTGCACACTGGTGCCCAAGTCCTCTTCCAGGGACAGTTGAACAAGAAACCTCACTGGCTGCACGTTGAAAAATCTCCAAGTTCTTTCGCCTGACTGTCAATATTCATTGCTAGTGGGGACATGAAGACATGGTCTTTGTCCTGAAAGAGTGTAATTTTCCACAGAAGGTGAGGCATATTACACGTAAAGTAGCTAAATGTCAAATGGTCTTTAGAAGGGGAACAGAATTCGTGCTCTGAGGGGAAAGAAGGAAGGAGGCAGAGTTTCCCCTAGAGGTAAATCAAGGTCACCCTGGTCTTTTCCCATTATGTCGTTCCAGGTGCATCTTCCATTCTCCCCGGCACCTGTCCTCTCTGGTCTGTCCACACTGGTCTCATCGTTGCCTGAAAATGACTCCCCTTTCCCACCTCTGTGTCTCGGCAGACTCCCTCTGCCTGGCATACAGGCCCTCCATTTCTGCCCGTTAGAATCCTACCATCTTTCAGTATTCAGCCCAGTGCAAGTGCTTTATTGAGTCCCCTGCCCAGATGGGATCCTCCCGAGGCACATTACCCTTCTGATGGCCTTTGTACATTTCACCGCATACAGTACCTACCATGTCTCATGCTTTATTGCCCCCACCAGCCTGGGAACAGAGATGGGACACTGGGAGCCTTAGTTGTGGGTCTAGCCCGCAGATGCATTTCACTAGTTCTCATTCTTTTTTAAAAATCACGGGCGCCTGGGTGGCTCAGTCGGTTAAGCGTCCGACTTCAGCTCAGGTCACGATCTCACGGTCCGTGAGTTTGAGCCCCGCGTCAGGCTCTGGGCTGATGGCTCAGAGCCTGGAGCCTGCTTCCGATTCTGTGTCTCCCTCTGTCTTTGCCCCTCCCGTTCATGCTCTGTCTCTCTCTGTCTCAAAAACAAAATAAACGTTAAAAAAATTAAAAAAAAAATCACAATTCATTTAGTTGAAGAATCACAACCAAATATCAAACATACAGAAAAGTACAGAATATGCTGTAATGCCTACCCAGGACCCATCACCAAGAAGGAACAGATCGCCTCTAACGCCTCGCTGCCCGCTTTTTGAGAACTAAAATATTACGTTTACGGTTTCGGCACTAGCCCACACATTCCCGGAGCTGGTCTGCACACTGTTTTCAAAATTTAGAATTAGGTGCCAATATTTAGAAATCAAGAGATTTCATATAAAGATTGGGAAGGTTTGCTTTCCTCGAAGAGTCAGAAGATCTGGGAACTTGGAGTACATCCCAGGCCTGAATCAGCAGCTGCCTCCCAGAAGCAGAGCGTGGCCTCCTGCACACCACACTCCCCCCCCCCCCCCCCCCCATCCCCTGGGGTCTCTGGGCTCCAACCTGCTTCACTTATAATTCGGGTGCTGGCTCCTGCAGACATGTGAATCTGATGCCTTCACGTGGACTCCTGGAAGTCACAATGCTTTTATTATTATTATTATTATTATTACTGGAGCTGAACCACTAGCGAGCTGGATGACCTCGAGCAAATTGCGTACCTCTCTGCTTCCATTTCCTCCTGTGTCAAATTAGGGTAGCAAGAGCGCCTGCTTTTGAGTGTTGTTTGAGGGTTATTATATAAAATGTGTAAAGCAATTCCTGGCACCTGATTCTTCTGTCTAGCAGTCCACAATCTTTTGTCCAAAATCCTAGGGGCTGGATGTGTGTTGAAATTCAGATTTCTTTTAGATTTTAATAAGGTAATAAAGCAATATCATAATTACATAGACCCCCAAGAGGTTCTGGGCCAGCGCCTTGTAACTGAACGCGCTGAAATATCTTTGGGGGAAAAAAAGCACAGATATTCACATGACATGTGATACAGACTTGCCTCACAATCCTCACAGGAGCTTCCCGGGTGTAATCTGGATCTGGTTCCTACCCTCAGAGGAACAGATAAAGAGGCCTTCGCTGGGTTCAGTCATGTATACTGTGCAGGTGTTCTCAACACCACATCATTATCTCAAGGCCGTGTCCTTGGAGCAGCCTCTGGAAGCAGGGAAGGCGACAAGAGCCCACATTCCAAGGGCAGGGGAGGGGCAGAGAGAGAGGGAGAGACAAAATCTCGGGCAGGCTCTGTGCTATCAGAGCAGAGCCCGACGCGGGACCAGATCCCATGAACTGTGAGATCACGACCTGAACCGGAAACCAAGAGCTGGAGGCTCAACCGACTGAGCCATCCAGGGGACCTCAAAATTTATTTTGAGAGAGAGCAAGAGTGAGAGCGTAGAGGGAGGGGCAGAGACAGAGGGAGAGAGAGAATCTCAAGCAGGCTCCACGCTGTCAGCACGGAGCCCGACGTGGGGCTCTACCCCACGAACCGTGAGATCATGACCAGAGCTGAAATCAAGAGTCAGACACTTAACCGACTGAGCCCCCCAGGCGCCCCGGCAGGCATGTCTTTTCGAAGACCCCCTCTAATAGCTTTGTCCATTTCTGGGTGGGCCGGCCTGCCTGGAGCAGTTAGCATGTGAGGGATGTGGAGCCCTGTCCTAATCCAGAGCTGCCCTGCCCTCGCCCCAGTCTCCAGATCTTCCTTGGATATTTGACTTATACTAATGAGAGGAGAAACTGTGAGGTCAGTTTTTGTTATTGTTCTTAGTCTGCTTGTTAATAAAGTAATTGAGAACTTTGTACTTGGGGTGAAACACAGAATGTCTACGTTTCTAAAATTTTTTTTAATGCTTTTTTATTTTTGAGAGAGAGACAGGGAGAGCATGAGCAGGGGAGGGGCAGAGAGAGAGGGAGACACAGAATCCGAAGCAGGCTCCAGGCTCTGTGCTGACGTGGGGCTCGAACCCACGCAACGCAAGATCGTCACCTGAGCCGAAGTTGGATGCTCAACTGACTGAGCCACCCAGGTGCCCCGAGAATGTCTACGTTTCTAAAGCAGCTGGTTGAGGTGGCCTTCCTGTCCAGCTCACCCCCTCTCACCTCTTCAGGCCCCCTGCCACATGTCTGCTGGCCTTCCACCAGGCCATTCACCCACATGCTCACTCCACCTCTACCCTGAGGCCAGCCTTATCAAGTTCACTGTCACATCTGACGCCCTAAGCCATCTAATCTCCCTGGGAAAAACCCTTCTCCACCTGGCAGGCCAGCCTCCTCACTCCCCTTCACCCTCCTCCCCACCCCACCTCCACACTTCACTGTCCTTCCTTAGCACCACTGCTCAGGCTCCTGCCCTGCCTGGACCACCTCACTCTCCTACCCAAGTCCCATCTAGCCTTCGAGACCTAGCCGAGGCCCCCCCCCCCTGCTGTGGGGAGGGGGGCTTTCCCAATAACTTGAGATGAGCTCTGGTCCCTGGACTCACATACACTCAGCGCTTAACCTGGTGGTTGTGCATGCACCTGCACCTTCCTTCACTGTTCACCCTACTCTGTGCTGCACCCAGGTGGGGGGCAGGGGTGGCAGGAAAGGGAAGAGGGGAGGAGGGAGTGGAGAGGGAAGGGAGAGGAGGGGTGGGGAAGGGGAGAGACCTAAAGTTTGTGCATTAGGTTTAAAGGCCGGGAGCCCTCAGTTCTGTGCCCAGTATAAGAATGGCCAACTTCACGGGTCCAAACATTTGAGGCGTTTATGTGTACTCAGCTGGGACCACCAATGGGTCAGAGCCCCTCTCCTCTGCCTCTGCTTACCTTGCGCCCCCCCCCTTGCCCTTTAGCCACAGTGCCCCTTCCCTTCCCTGTGAGAATTGCCCTGGTGGGTTCATAGATGTGGGATTTCACTAGGCTAAAAACTCACCTGGGGAACCCTTGTCCCAGATCCCACCAACCTTCTTTCTTTCCTTCGCTTGGGGACACTCATATAAAGGTGTGTGCACCTTATAAGAGCTTGGACAGGTGCTGTCCCTTGTGTTCTGGGCAGTGCAGGAAGGCAGGATGGATTCCATTTCTCACCTAAACCCACTGCATCTCCGCGTGCCTCAGCCCTGTGTTGATCTTCTGGCCCTTGGGACTTTGAAGGTGATAGAAACCTGTACCCCAGCCAGAATGTTTTTTTCCCCTTTCTCCTTAGAATGAAAGCATAAGCTATCTCCCTTGTGGTAATCAAATTCAACTGAAATCATAATCTGTACATTCTCTAGGTAAGAAAAGAGCCACTGGATGTTGGGTGCGACTCTTGCCGTGGCTCTGGTTCATAAAGACAGGCAACAGCCTGGTCTGGAGAGAGGCAGCTGTCACCACCCACACTCCAAGCCCCACGGCCACCTCCTCAGCTGCCCCAGGTCATGTGGTCCTCGCCAGTCCTGACGGTGTTTCTTTTGACTATTGGTCCTCTGTTTAGTTCATGACTGTGTCGTCATTCAAGTCCCCAAACCTGCCTTGATTGGCCTCCTCTCCTGAGGATAAGGGATGCACAGGCTGGGGCAGGTGGAGGGAAAGGAGAGAGATTTATGGACGTAGAGGGATAAGCTTCCGTCACAGCAGGCAGTGTAAGGAAGAGCCAGGGAGAGGGAGAAAGGAGTTCATTCTGGAGGTGTGGGGCGGTCGACCTCTACCTCTTGGGCTAGGTAGGAGATGAAGTTTTAGGGGTGTTCATATCTGTTCCCTTTACTTTCCCGAGAACCCATGGTATGGTTTCATTGCATGATCTGAAAGGTTAGATAGCGGCTTTGAATTGCCAGGGTGGCCCACGTACGTCCTGGGGGCTAAGGAAACTGGCATTGGCAGCATAAGATCTGACTATGCTATAGCCATAGATACAATGCAAAACTGCAAA
>NW_026057585.1:4599327-4712137 GCF_023721935.1 Panthera uncia
ATATGGACTAGAATTTTACCTAATCCTGACTGAGTGATCCTTACAAATTGGCAGTAGAGACTGGCCACATCTCAGCTCCTCCTTTCCCAGCCCAGGCCACCTGGCAAGGGTATTCGAACTCTCCCAGATGCCCCTCAAGGGTTCTTCTGGGTCCTAAGGAGTCTCCTGCACAGAGCTGGGTGAGAAGGAGGTGGCCCAGAGGAGCCGGGCTCTCCCAAGAAGCACACTCCAGGGCTCTGTTGCACCCGCTGACAAACCCCTCTGCGCCATCCCCGTTCGGCTGCAAATTTTAGGCAGTTCAGGCTTCATGAGTCGGTGGACAGGGGCTGTCAAGTCAGTCTGTCTGGGTTAAATGGCCTGGTCACTTAGCAGTTGGTGGTCATGATGATCGGGTTTCCTTGTCAATAAAAAGAAGTACTAATCCCTACCTCCTAGTTTTCTGGAGAGGGATTAATGCAGTGATATATACTGGTACTCAGTCGATCTTGATTCCCCCCCGCTTCCAAACACTTCTGCCCACCTCCGTTCCATGCTACCTTCCTAAAAAGGACGTAGTGATACCTGGACATGGAAGGGAAAGGAGGAAGGTGTGTGTCCATGTCAACCACAGCGTCCTCCAGATTAGGCATTAAAGCATTTATTACTCTTTTCATTGAGCTGTGTGTAGGAATCGGAATTTTTAAAAGTTAAGAAATGTTTCACACGTAACAAAAGGAAACGGAACCGATAGGCAAAACTATTTAGTGAAACAGGCCCGAATAGCTCAGAATCGGCATCGGAGGCTTTCGTCTGTCCTCTGTAGTGTGGGTAGGACAGAGAGCTGCTGGTTCAGCCAGGGATGGGGAAGGGTTACCATCTTGTAAAGGAAGGTGGCCATCTTGGAAATGGGAGGCAGTAGGACCCAGGCTTGTGCCCTTGTTTCTTTCTGTGGGAAGCCAGAGTGGGAGAGCCTGAAAGACCTCCCTCTATGTCCTTGGCACCCCCAGATCAGTGAGTCTTTGTTTTTAGGGACTTCTTGTGCTCTTTCACTATGGAACCAATCCACTCCATGGTCTTTTGCTTTGCTTCCTCCCAGCTGAAGAGTGGCTCATACCCCAGGTCCCGCTGAGCTTTCTTATAGGAGAAGGTAAACACGCTATTTAACAATGTCACCATGTGGCGGGTAAAGGGGGGGTGGTATTTGTAAATTGGACTGAGTAGGAAGCTCACTATTTCCAGCAGGAAGGCAAGCCAGTACTCCAGAAATAGAGGAAGGCTCATTCTGGAGTCAAGGGAGAAGCCCCATTCTTTGCTCAAACTGTAATTGAGGTTATCATAGCTTTGGTGAGGTGTGTCATCTGAGATATAATAGAACTGTCCTCCAACTCTGGGGGCCTTCTTGGGGTCCTGTAGGGTCCTCAAGGCCAGAATGTGAGCCCAGGCCACGTTGCCTACATAGACAGGGTTGACTATGGAGAATTTGCTGCCCTGTTTGATGATCCCATTGTTCCTCAGGGCCTGGTATATATGGTTATAAAGGAATATGCTTCCTTCCCCATAGATATACATGGGCCTTAAGGCACAAGTGTGCAAGGTGCCACCATTTTTAAGAGCCCACCCATTAGCAGCCAGCACAGCTTTCTCCGCAAGTTTTTTGCTGTATGGATACGAAGCGGACCATGTGGATTCGAGATGTTCGTCTTCGTGGCCGTTCTGGATGATCTCCCTGTAGGAGTTGGGCCCAGCCACCTCTATGGTGCTGGTATAGATGAAGATTGGCACACTAGCCTGGACACAGGCTTCCAAAAGGAGCTGGGTACCTGCCCATGGGGAACATGCAGTCAGTGTCAACAAATAACCCACAGGGCCAGCCATGCCCACGGACCATGTCCACCCCCTAACCCACAAGTGAGGTAGTTATTGTAGATCAGGAGTGTACTCCTCTGTGTCTCTGGCTAAGATCTGACTATGCTATAGCCATAGATACAATGCAAAACTGCAAAAATGAAAACAAACCGACATTTGGGTTCTGGAGAGCAAGAATTTCTAGGCTTTTGGATTTCCTGGACCTGTGTGTGTACTTTTAATTTTGGAAAAGGACAGAGGGTTGCCATTTTATGTTTTGTTGAGTAAAGACATTACAAAAATGATCACTTATCCCTCCCACTTCATTAAAAACAGGTTATTTTAAGCATAACGTTATTAGGAGGCCATACTCTCAGAATATGGACTAGAATTTTACCTAATCCTGACTGAGTGATCCTTACAAAGACCACTCCTAATTCTGGCTGTGACTTCTTTGACCCAGGTCTGAAAAGCGGACGTGATAAACCTTCCTCTTCCTTAGCATTCCTGAGCCGCACCGGCTCTCTCTGGGCAGCCTGGTGGAGAATGGGAAAGAGGAGTGTGCCCTCTGCTGGTTAATACCTATACCAGGAGGATCTTGCAGAATCCCTCTGGCTGGGGGAGGTGACGCAGGCATCATTCCCATAAGGAAGGAATTTCCCCGGCAAAGCATTGTTTTTCTTTTTCTTTCTTTCTTTCTTTCTTTCTTTCTTTCTTTCTTTCTTTCTATTAAAAAATACCCTTTAAGGTCTTTGTGCAATTTAATTTTCTAGAGAGACAGCCTTATTTAAAAAAAAAATCAAATCTAGAGGCTGAGAGAATTACAGGCTAATTTATCTGCAAAGGGGGAAATGACCATTCCTATGAAGTATTTTCTAAACCAGGGAGTGACATTGGTTTTAATTCACTGATACTGCTAACACTTGTCAGTGATTCCAAATCCCCTCTTGTTGTGAGCCCTGGAGAGCAGGAGTTAGGAGAGAGGGGCTAAAAAAGGAAAAGTCGGGTAATATAGCACCCTCCTTGCAGCGTGGGAGTTGGTGAGGGTGTAGCTAAGTAGAAATGAGAAAGGGTCTTTTTTGAGATTGTGCTTCTTTAGGCTGGAGATCCTAAAGCCATGAGTTGCTTTAGAAAAGGAGCCTCTGAGTAGACTAATGACTAACTTTGTAGAGCAGGGCATAGAAGCCAGATAGGATTGGGGATTGGAGTGCTCTGGTCCTAGAGAAACTGCATCGAGGGATCGGAAGGATAATATCACGTGCCAGGCTAATAAGGGATTTACACTAATCCCTTAAACAAATGTGTCTGGATCTAAAGTAGATTGGAAAGCCATAAATCAGAAAGAGCCACCAGCCAGGCATTTAAGGGATGAGGATCTAAGAAGGGTGTACTTAGCGCACCTGGCTAGAAACTACCCTTTAATAGGAGACCCAGCAGTGAGCTGAAGAAGTACTATTATGGATAAGGGAAGGCTGGTACCATTAAGAAATATCACGGGAAGGCCAGTGCTGGGTAATTCTGTCCTGTCAGACTGCTGTGAACTTGCTTTGCTAGGTCTCTTGAGAGGAATCCTTCTCTGAGGTAAGCAGGAAGGTGCTAGGTATTCTCATTATGCTTGGCGATCCTGCACAGGAGTCCTGCCTGAAGGAAACTGGCCCAGAGCTACGGCCCATCACTCATGATGGACATGGGGGCCCTTTATATCACAGAGCTCTTTGGTCTCGGCCTCACTGGGTGACCGCCAACTTAGAGGCACACAGAAGGGCTGAAATGATGACCAGGGAGGCACTTGTAAGGTCTGATTCTAGCCCAGGGGAGGTAGGAGGTGGTTGGATAGCAAGAGTTTAAGGTCGGAATGGAGTCGATGTTTGAGTAGAGCTACAGTAAGAAGAGCTTGTGTGGCCTTTGGAGACACACAGGTGTGGGTGTAAATTCTAGCTCTCCTACTCAGGGGGACTTGACAAGTTACTTAGCCCTTCTCAGCCCTGGTTTCCTCATCTAAAAACTGGGGATGACAGCCTTGCATCTCTCAGTGGTGATAAGAAAAAGCAGTTGGCACGGGCTCAGCAGGTGCTCAGGGATGGGGGCTTCCCCTCCCCTCCTGTTCTGTTTTCTGAGCCTCACTTTCCCACATCATCCCATATCCTCCCTGGGGTACTGTACCCTTCAGATTGACATTCATGATGGTTTCTCGGTGAACAACTTCCATGACGTCAATGATAGAGGCGGTGTGGATGATGACTGAGGTGTCCTGGCAGGCCTTCTTCAAGCACTGTTCATCCAGAATGTCTCCTTCCAGAATGGTCAGCTTGATCTTGCTCTGGAGCTCTGGGTGAACATGAGTCAGGTCATTGGAAGTCTTTTGGGATCTGGAAGTTTCCTGATACAGGTGGCATTTACCCAAGTCCCAAGGACAAGTACATTGAGGGGAGGGTGGGGATAGGGGGAAAATCCACAGAAGGAACAAGTAAACAAAGGCACAGAAATCAGGATGTGTAACATTTATTGGGATAGAGCAAACATCTGTTTCCACCCCATTTTATTTCAAAAAAAAAAAAAAAAAAAAGGAATTTGAGCAGTGAGGGATCAACTGCACCTGGGACAAAAATTATTAAAGTGATTCATGGGAAATTCATAAAATTCATTAAGGAGAGTAGGGTGATTATGAAGAATGGATTTATATCCACTCCTCCTCTTATGAGGAAAGAATTGGAATTTAATTCTGTAGGGAATAAGGAATCATGTACAGGTTTGGAACAAGAAGAGAAAGAAGCCAACAGAGTGGTGGTGTAGGAAGGTAACCCCGGCTGCGGTATATAAAATGGATTGGTGTGGTACATCTAAAAGAGAGCAGGGCATTCGAGAGATGAATCAGAGTGTCTGCACCAAACTTCAGATGAGACGGACTGGAACCAGGGCTCCCACAGAGGGAGCAGGGTCAGGGAGAGATAGGCAGGGTTGACTTTCCAGACCTTACCCAGACAGGTCCTGGTTCTTATTGGAGGTAGGCTAAGAGGAAGAGGTTTTGTTAGAGTCAGTGTTAGCCTGAGTATTTCCTGCTTGGGTGACCAGAAGGATAGTGGAGCCATTGACAGGGAACGCTTTGTCAGATATCATCTAAAGCAGGTATCATTGCTGCAAATGACTCAGCTGCCGAGGAACTGGCATTCTGACCATCTAGCCAAGGGCAATGGATAAACCCATGGCATAAACATGGCACTGCATACAGTTTGGGTAAATTGCCCACATTTACTTTGTGCTTTCTCCTTTGTACACAACTTGTACAGTTGTCTGGTTTTTTCCTTCACAGCTATCTCATGACAAAGATACTCTGATTTCCACTATACAGGCAAGGAAACTGAGGCTGAGGCAGGTTAAGGGGCAGGTCTAAGTCACACTTCTAGTGAAGACTCAAGCCTGCCCGCTGCCTTCAAGCTTTGCTCTCTTCCCCCTGTCACCCAAATGCAGCATTAGCACTTTTTTTTTCCTGAGGCAGATTAAGGATAAGTCTACGTATATACATATGTGTGTATGTGTGTATTTAAAGGATAAGGCAACTTAACTGAAATTGGCAATGGAGACCAGAGAACAGTGAGAGAGAGAAATTCAGAGTGAAAAACTCAGGGCTGAGAAATTTCCTTCCTGGGTTACAACTTGGAGGAACCATCTGCTCTGCTTAAGCCTCTGCCAAATTTGCTCTGCGACACCCCCTCCCGCCCCTTCCCTTTTCAGGCAACTCCAAGACTCCCCGAAGAGGAAGAAAGCAGAGGAAAAGCTGCTGGCGATCAGTGGGAATTTTGTGTCTCCACTTCTGCCTTTCCCCCTCCTTTCCTCTGCCTCTTCTTTGCTGCTGACTTCCACAGGCTGGCTCCGAGGAATTGACAAGTTGAGGGGGGAGAAGCCCAAAGCCAGAAGAAAGGGCTCTTACCCTATTAGCTTGGAGGGGCGCAGAGACACCAGCAGAGGGCGCTGCGACTGTGTTGGTGGGAGCGGCACAGCTCGCGCCCTCTCCGAGGCTCTGTGAACTTGAGAAGTATTTTGCTAGACTGAATAGACAGTTGCTTATGCGGTGCGGGCTGCGCTGTAGGGAGACCTAAGAGAAGCTACTAGACAAACTAGTGGTTAAAAGCACAGCCGCTGAAGCTAGACCTTCTGGGTTCAGTTTCAGCTTTGCCATTTTTCAGCTGTGGGACCCTGAACACCTTAGCCTTGGCTGTGTATGGGCTGAATGTTTGTGTCCCCCCACATTCAAGTGTTGAGATCCTAATGCCACCGCGATGGTGTTAGGAGATAGGGCCTTCGGAAGGCGATCAGGTCATGGGGGTTTAACCCTTATGAATGGGATCAGTATTCTGATAAAAGATCCCAGAGAGAGATCCCTCCCCCTTAGTACGATGTGATAACACGGCAAGATGGCACAGGCTATGAGCCAGGAAGAGAGCTCCCACCAGAACATGACCCTGCTTTGCTCTTGGACTTCTAGTCCCCGGAACTGTGAGAAATAAATTCGGTTTAAGCCACCCGGCCTATGGTGTATTGTTATAGCAGCCTTGACAGGACAAAGATGCCTTTCTGTGCCTGCTTTCCCATCTTTTTTTTTTTTTTTTTTTAAGCTTATTTATTTCTTCTGAGAGAGACAGAGACAGCGCAAGTGGGGGAGAAGCAGAGAGAGAGGGAGAGAGAGACGGTCCCAAGCAGGCTCTGTGCTGGCAGCACAGAGTCCAAGGCGGAGGCTCAAACCCATGAAACTGTGGGATCATGACCTGAGTTAAAACCAGAGTCGGAAGCTCAACTGACAGAGCCACCCAGGCAGCCCTGCCTTCTCATCTCTAAAAAGAGGAGGACGATATTACCTATCCCACAGGGATGTCACGAGGAGCAAACTAGTTGGCGCATGTAGCACACCGAGCACAGGGCCTGGCACGGGAAAACCACTGTAAGGCTTCTCCCCTGTGATCTTGACAGAGGCCCCGGCCCGTCTCTGACACCACGTGACTTGTCACCCTGGGAGACTGCTTCTCTAGGTTAAACGTCGCCTGTTTGGGGCATCAGCTGTCAGACCGTAAGTATTGCTGAGACATAAGGGTTACACCCAGTCGATGTTGATCATGTATGTTCCTGTGTGTTCACCAGAGACACCGTTGCGGCAGAGGGTAGAGGAAATAGGACATCTGAGACATTCAGAGCACAGGAAAGACAAGGAGAGTGACGGGCACTGTCTGGGAGGGCAGGGAGGGGGAACAGGGGCCTCTGCAATGAGGCTCTACTCTGAGCCCTGCCTTCCATTAATCAGAGGGCCTCGGTAAGTCGCTTTACCTTTACCTTGATTTCCTCATTGTCCTGTGGGGTGAGACCCCTTTCCTACTTTCCTCTCAGGGTTGTTTTGAGGATCTGGAGGGGTGAAATAGGTCTTATAAATCTAGCTTTTGCATTTGCTCCAGGGTCAGCAATCTGGGAAAAGAGCAGAGCAGTGAGGTTGTCCAGCAAATGCTGCAGCCACTTTTCTCGTGGTGATGAGTGGAGACAAAAGGTAAAAAGAGATGTTCAGGGAATCCACAAGAGGAATCCGCACTCTGTCTCTGGCTCCCTCATTGCACGCTGTGTGTCCTCCCTACCTCTCTCCCTCCCTGTCTCTCTGTGTCTCTGTCTGTCTGTCTGTCTGTCTCTCTCTCTGTCTCTCTCTCACACACACACACACACACACACACACACACACACACTCAGCTTCGCCTTCACTTCCTTTTATTTCACCTTCACTGGCAATGCTAAATGAAGCCACAGAAGGACCAGGACAATCAAGAGGCACGGGGACCCACTGCTGGAGTCTCTGGGTTAATGGCGCTCGTTTGCCCTTTGCAGATGCTGCAAAGTCTGAAATCTTCAGAACATTAAAGAGTTGTTGACAAGGGAGAGAACTGATACATGATTTTATAAATGAGAAGAAAAGAGACCTCGAGGCCAAAGTGGCTGACCTATGGTCATTCCTCTCTAGTTCTGGATCAGAGTCAGACCCAGTCTCCTGATAGCCTTGTATCTCTTACACTACACCACTTCTGTTTTCCTTTCCGATGACTTTGGACCCGGGATTAGCCTTGATTTAGCTACCACTTTCCTTGATTTGCTAGACAACCACCCTCTCCCCACACGCACCCAGGGGTTAAGATGGAGCTACCCACCCATGAACCCAAGTTCACTTACTAGAAAATTCCTCCCGCAATTCTGGGCTGAAGACTTTGTCCATTGCCCGGATCTCCTGTAGGTCCTTCTCCTCCACCAACAAACGCACGATTCTCTGACCCAGAAACCCTCCTGCCCCTGTCACAAGGCAGATCCACCCAGCCATGGTCAAACCGGGGTATCAAGAAGCACTCTCCAGGAATCAGAAACACTGGGGAGCAGATTGGATTACAGCGTGATCCTGGAGAAGGCCAGAAAGAGAGATCAAGTAGTTACAGGTTTACAAAAAAAAATTTGTTTCCTCCACTTTATTTCTGCAAAACGCCCATGCCCGGGAATAGTTGAAAGAAAATGAGAAAGCTCTAACCTGTTAGATGGTTGGAAGCCAGTTGAAAGAGCCTGGGTTCTGGTCCCCTTATGTCCCAAAGGCAGGATTGGAGTTTTATGCACTCTTGTTTCTGGCTCAGCCTGTTCACCTTGAACTCTTACCACATACCCATTGCTCATGCCTCCTGCAGGGTCCCTCCTCCTTAAAAAGTGCTGACCTTTAACATAGCTCTCATACTTCCAAGGCACAGGAAGCAGGCTTCAGGGCCACGGTGTGATAAAGGCTGGGTCCTCCCTGTAACAAGACATCCGGTGGTCCATGCCAGCTGTCTGGGATGCACAATCTGTGGATTTAAATGAAGAGAAGAAATCTGCCAGCACAATGGCAATTTTTGCCTTGTGCAGCAAATACATCTGGGGAGAAAATCTACTATAGTCCATTATCTCCTCTCTCAGAGTGCCATTTGAAATGTTACTGTCTTGTAAAGTGTAGACATTTGCATTTGGTGGCAGCTCCAGACACTGAGTTGTATGGGAATTTCCAACCCCACATATCCAGAACCTCAATTTCAATTTCCCCTTGGAGAGCTCTGGGTTTATGGGGGAAGATCACCATTGAAGGGAAGCTATCTAGTGGTAGCTGTCTAGTTCTATGATCCGGGTAATGAGAATAGGGATCCGTAGCTCTGGTCACTGTGGATCTTATGGTCGTTTGCGGTCAGCCTACATTTTGGTTGCAAAACCACTCTTAGCAGAGTCCTGAACTCAAGATACTATGGATACTTTTGAAGCCTGCGCCCCAGAGATGCCCCAGTACCACCACCAAAAGCTCCTCAAGACGTTGCCTCTTCTCTACTTTAAAAAATTGAGGTGTAATTTACATGAATGAAAATGTCCAGATCTTAAGGGTTAGTTCAATGAAGCTTGACAATTATGTACACACCACTGTCACCATTACCCAAGACAACCTCCAGAACATTTCCTTCACCCTCGAAAAGTTCTTTCTTGCCCCTTTCTAGTCAATTCCCACTTTCCACCCTGCCTGCAATCTACCCCAGAAGCAATGACTTTCTGATTTTTAGTTATGATAGATGCTCTCCTATTTTTTCTCCTAAAGTCTTTATGGTTCTGGATATACGCTTAAATATAGAATCCATGTGAAATTAAATTTTCTGTGTGGATTTCATAAAAATTTACTGTTGTATTTCTCTATTGCTTGTCTCTTTTCTATTTCATCTGTTTCTTTTATTTATTTGCTCCCTTTTGTTTGCCTTGGGTTCAATTTACTCTTGATTTTCAAGGTTCTTAAGGTCAAAGCTAGATTATTGACTTTATCCCTTTTTTGTGTGTGACTGTTGTCACTTAAAGAATAAATTTCTCTGTAAGTACTTACTGTGCCAGCCACATACAACAATTTTGATGTATTAGATTTCTATCATCATTCAGGTAAAAATATTTTCTAATTTATCTATGATTTCCTCTTTAACACATGAGTTGTTCTGAAGTATGCTGTTTAATTTCTAAAATTGGGTATTTTCTAAATATCTTGTTTTTATCGACATCTAATTTAATACTATTGTGGTATGATTTTCACTCTTAGATATTTATGGAAACTTGTTTTGAAGTCCAGCATATGGTCCTGGTAAAAACAGCACATGCACTTGAAGAGAATGTTTTCTTAAGTTGTTGGGAGAAATGTGGGGTGCCTGGGTGGCTCAGTCGGTTAAGCGTCCAACCTCAGCAACAACTTCGGCTCAGGTCACGATCTCACAGTTCGTGGGTTCGAGCCCCAAACTGGGCTCTGTGCTGACAGCTCAGAGCCTGGAGCCCACTTCCGATTCTATGTCTCCCTCTCTCTCTGTCCCTCCGCCGCATGTGCTCTGTGTCTCTCTGTCTCAAAAATAAATAAAAAAACATTAAAAAAAAGATATTGGGAGAAATGCCCTACAGTGATTGGGTTTGACACCCTCCTCTGAGTCTCTCTTTTTCCTTGTGTTGTGGACATTCTCCTCTTCTTACTTGAGACCTGAATCCTCATGCTGCAAACACATTTGCCTAGGGAAGGTTGACTGTAGTCACCGAGTTGTAGCAGCTTGGTCTCTGAAGCTGTTGGCACTAGCTAAACGCCCTCGGTGTTGCCGAGACCTGTGGAGCCCTACTTGAGGCCACCAAGGTGCATCATACCTCTTTGCCTAGCAGAGTGATGTTCTAAGCGAACCATACACATCCCCATCTCCTTCAGGACCCGGGGAATTCATTCCCCCAGCTGTTGGGAGGGTTGGAGGCTGGCAGAGTCAGCTAGTATCTTCTGGAAATTGCTTTCAGCCAAAGAGCCAATAGGACGAGACTTTAGAGTCTCTGAGTGGAACCAATATAAATTCTATAGAAAATAAGAAATAAATAAAGGGGAAGGCAGATGGGGCCCACAATATCACATTTCTTTTATTTCCAAACAGCTTTATTGAAATATAATTTACAAGCCATAAAATCCACTTGTTTTAAGTGTATAATTCAACTATTTTAAATAAAATTATGGGCTTGTGTAACCATCACCCCAGTCCTGTTTTGGAACCATTCTATCACCCCCAGAATACCTATTGTGTCCTTTAGCAACCACTCCTCATTCCTACTCTTCAGCTCTAGGAACCTCGAATTGACTTTCTGATTCTATAAATTTGCCTTTTCAGGACATCCTATGAATGGAGTCATGCAATATATGGTCTTTTGCATCTGGCTTATTTTACTTAGCATAATATACTTTTGAGATTCATCTCTGTCGTAGCATGTATCAGTATTTCATTCTTTTTAGGTGCTGAATACTATTCCATTGTATGCATATACCACATTTTGTTTATTGATAAACCAGTTGATGGATAATTGGAGTTCTCCCACTTTTTTGGGCTATTATACACCACTCCTGGATCACTTTAGGACAGTTATACTCCTTATGCCATCTACAGAGGTAAATTTGGGAAATGGAAGCATACAATAGTATTTGAAGTCACAGGATTAGATGAAATATAGAGAAGAGTATATTCATGGATAAAAGGAAAAGCCACAGAACTGACTCCTGGGACAGACGTAACAACACTTAGAGGTTGAACAGAAGAGGAGGGGCCAGCTAAGGAGACTGAACAGGAGGGGTGTGAAGCAGGAAGCAAATTCGAAGAGTATGCCACTATGAAAGTCAAGTGTAGAAAGTATTTCAAGAGGGGAAGTGTGGTCGGTTATGCTGGATATTTCAAAGGTATCAAATGCAATGACAAAAAGAATTGACCTTTGGTTTTGGCAACATAGAGTTCATAATTAACTTGATAAGAGCAATTTCTATTAAGTTGTGTTGAAAGTCCTCCTGGAGTGTGTTGTACTGAAAATCCAATTGGAGTGCATTGAGTCCAAAAGTAGTTAAGAGAATGACTACAAAACATGTTGTTGTGGTGGTTACACTGTTTTGAAAATGGGCTGTTCCCTTCATTGCTGAATCCTTAACACCTAGCACAGTATACGGCACATAGTAGATGTTCAAAAATTGTTGAGTGTTTGAACTGAATGAAGTATCTATGCCTTATATATCTTTATGTTCCCATAAGAAATAGCACAATATCCAACACACAATAGGAGCTTAATTAATGTTTGCTGAATGAATGAATGAATGAATGAAAGCATACATGAACAATCAGGGACTCTGAAATGTCTCAATGCTTTTGAAAACCTTATGGACTAACAGGTGAAAGGAAATAGAAGAGAGCAGTGACCACAGAAATAAATGTACTAGAAAGCTTCCCATATTAATGTGACTCCCTGGATTTACCGGTCTGTTTCTCCAGTGTCAGAGGTGACGATTTGCCTTGTATGCTCCCCTCTCTTGCAGATCCAAGAAGAGTTCTTGATTTTTCAGTCTGCTCAGCTTTTTCATCTGTTGTCAGCATGGAGTTGTGACCTCCAAACTCCCTAGACGTGGAACCTACCTGTATTATCTCATTTAATTTCCAAAATAAACTTTGCTTTTAGGACATGTTTGAGATCACGGCAAAAGGGAGCAGAAAGCACAAAGAATTCCCATGTACACGTGCACGCATACCTGGTCCGTTATCAACATCCTGCACCAGCGTGGCAACTTTGTTACAATCAGTGAAGCTGCATCTTGTGTTAACACTTAAAGCCCATAACTCACATTAGAGTTCACTCTTGGTGGTGTCCATTCCATGGCTTATGACAAATGCATAGTGACATGCTTCTACTATTCCAATATCATATAGAACAGTTTCACTGAAAGTGAAACAGTTTCACTGAAAGTTCTCAGAACAGTTTCACTGAAAGTTCTCTGAAAGTTCTCTGAAAGTTCAGTGAAACAGTTTCACTGAAAGTTCTCTATGCTGCACCTAAGCCATCCCTGCCTCTCCCCTAATGCTTGGCAACCGCTGACCTTTTTACTACTGTGTTTATAGTTTTGCCTTTCTCAGAATGCCATGTTGGAATTATATGGGCACGCTTTTGGATTGGCTTTTCACTTAGTAACATGCATTTAAGATTTCTCCATGTCTATTCATGGCTTGGTGAGCCATTTCTCTTTAGCTCTGAACAATATTCCGTTGTGTGGATGTACCTCATTTTATCCATTCACCTACTAAAGAACATCTTGGTTGCTCCCAAATTTTGTTGATTATGAATAAAGCTCCTACAGATATTCACATGCGGTTGTGTGTGTGTGTGTGTGTGTGTGTGTGTGTAAGTTTTCTACTTATTTGGGTACAAACCAAGGAGCACAACTGCTGGGTTTCATGGTATGAGGATGTTTGGTTTTATAAGAAACTGCCAAACTCCCTTCCAAATCGGTTGTGTCATTTTGCATTCCTACCACTAACGGTGAGCATTCCTGTTGCTCTACATCCTCATCAACATTTGGGGTTGTCAGTGGTTGGGATTTTCTGCCAATGTAATTAGTATGAAGTAGTGTCCTGTTGTTCTAATTTGTAGCTCCCTAATGACATATGATGTGGAATATCATTTCATATGCTTATTTGCTATCTCTATGTCTTCTTTGGTGAAGTGTCTGTTCAGGTCTTTTGCTCATTTTAAAATCAGGTTATTCATGTTCTTTTTTTTTAAGTTTTAAAAATTTTTTAACGTTTATTTATTATTGAGAGACGGAGAGGCACAGAGTGTGAGCAGGGGAGGGGACAGAGAGAGGGGGAGACACAGAATCTGAAGCAGGGTCCAGGCTCTGAGCTGTCAGCACAGAGCCTGACGTGGGGCTCGAACTCACAAACTATGAGATCATGACCCGAGCCGAAGTCGGTTTCCTAACCAGCTGAGCCACCCAGGTGCCCCCAGGTTATTCATGTTCTTATTGACTTTTAACAGTTCTTTGTGGGATGCTTGAGTGACTCAGTCGGTTAAACATCTGACTCTTGATTTCATCTCAGGTCATGATCTCATGGTACGTGAGGGTACGTGAGTTTGAACTCCACACTGGGCTCTGTGCTGACAGCATGGAGCCTACTTATTCTTTCTCCGTCTTTCTCTGCCCCTTCCCTGCTCATACTCTCTCTCTCTCTCAAAAGTAAAATAAATAAACATGATATGTATAGAAAAGAGTTCTTTATAAATTTTGGATAACATTCCTTATCAGATATGGATTTTGTCTTCTTATTCTCTCGACAATTTCTTTGTCAGAGAAGAAGTTTTTAATTTTAATGAAGTCCACATTATCAATTATTTCTTTCATGGATTGTGCCTTTGGTGTTGTATCTAAAAAGCCATTGCCATACCCAAAGTCACCTGGGTTGTCTCCTGTGTTATGTTCCAAGAGTTTTTTAGTTTTTTGTATTTTACATTTAGGTCTATGATCCGTTTTGAGTTAACATTTCTGTGAAAGGTATAAAGTCAGTGTCTAGATTCTTTTTTTTTTTTTCATGTGGATGTCAAGTTGTTCTGTCACTATTTGTTTAAGAGACAATCTTTGCTCTTTTGTCAAAGATCAGTTGACTATATTTATGTGGATTTATTTCTGGGCTCTTTATTCTGTTCCATGATAATCTATTTATTTATTCTTTCACCTATATACACTGTCTTGATTACTGTAGACTTATAGTAAGTCTTGGAGTTGGATAGTGACAATACTACAACTTTTTTCTTCTCCTTAGTGTTGTGTTGGCTATTCTGGGTCTTTTGACTATCCATATAAACTTTAGAATCAGTTTATCAATATCCACAAAATAACTTACTGGGATTTTTATTGGAATTGTATTGAATCTATAAATCAAGTTGGAAAGAATTGACGTCTTAACATATTGGGTCTTCTTATGTATAACATGAAACATCTTTCCATTTATTTAGTTTCTCTGATTTCTTTACTGAGAATTTTGTAGTTTTCCTTATATCTGGTACCCATTTTGTTAGATTTATACCTAACTATTTACTTTTCTTGGGTGGTAATGTGAATGGTATCGTGTTTTTACTTCCAAATTCCACTTGCTCATTACTGATATAGAGGAAGGTGATTGACTTGTTGTTAACCTTATATCCAGTAGTCCTGTTATAATTGCTTATTAGTTCTAAGGAGACTTTTTTGTGTGTGTCTTTTTTTGGATTTTCTACTTAGACAAATGTCATTTGGAAACAAAGACAATTTTATTTATTCCCTCCTACTCTGTACACATTTCATTTCTTTTTCATGTCTTTTTACTTAGGACTTTCAGTATCATGTTGAAAAGGGATGGTGAAAGGGGGCATTCTTGCCTTGTTCCTGATCTTAGCGAGACAGCTTTGAATTGCTCACCATTAAGTATGATGGTAGCTGTAGGTTCTTTGTAGATGTTCTTTATCAAGTTGAGGAAGTTCCCCTCTATTTCTCATTTGCTGAGAGTTTTTATTATGAATGGGTATTAGACTTTGTCACATGCTTTTTCTGCATGTATTTACATTATCATTGGATTTTTCTTCTTTAGCCTGTAAATGTGACAGATTACATTAAATGATTTTTGAATATTGAACCAGCTTTGCACACTTGAGATAAATCCCATTTGGTTGTGGTGTATAATTATTTTTATACATTGTTGAATTTGATTTGAATTTGAATGTTGAATTTGATTTGCTAATATTTTATTGAGTATTTTTGAATTTGAATATGATTGTTGGTTTGCTAATATTTTATTGAGGATTTTTGCATCTATGTTTTGAGAGATATTGAGCTGTAGTTTCCTTTTCTTGTGATGTCTTTGTCTGGTTCTGGTATTAGAGTAATGCAGGTCTCAGAATGACTTAGGACATATTCCTTTCATGTCTATCTTCTGGAAGAGATAGTAGAGAATTCATATAATTTCTTCCTTAAATGTTTGGTAGAATTCACCAGTGAACCCATCTGGACCCGGTGCTTTCTGTTTTGGAAGGTTATTAATTATTGATTCAATTTCTTCAATAGACATAGGCCTATTCAGATTGTCTATTTTGTCTTGTGTGACTTTGACAGATTGTGTTTTTTTAATTGAAGTATAGTTGACATACAGTGTTATATTAGTTTTAAGTGTACAACATAGTGATTTGACAATTCTATACATGCAATGATCACCACACCACACCACAGTAAGTGTAATTACCATCTGCTACCATACACAATTATTATTATATTATTGACTATATTCCTTATGCTGTACTTTTCATCCTGTGACTTATTTATTTTATAACTGGAAGTTTGTACCATTTAATCTCCTTCACCTATTTTGCCCCTCCCCCCACCCCTTTCCCTCTGGCAACCACCAGTTTGTTCTCTGTATTTATAAGTCATTTCTGATTTTGTTTGTCTGTTTCTTTTGTTTTTTAGATTACACATATAAGTGAAATCATACAATATTTGTCTTTCTCAGTCTGACTTATTTCACTTAGCATAATAACCTCTAGGTTTCCATGTTGTGACTGGCAAGATTCATTCTTTTTTATGGCTGAGTAACATTCCATTGTGTATATATACCACATCTTCTTTATGCATTCACCTATCAATGGACACTCAGGTTGCTTCCATATCTAGACCATTGTAAATGCTTCAGTAAACATAGGGGTACATATATTTTTTCAAAGTAGTGTTTTTATTTTCTTTGGGTAAATACTCACTAGTGAAATTATTGTGTAACATACTTTAATTTTTAATTTTTTGAGGAAACTCCATACTGTTTTCCCTAGTGGATGCACCAAATTATATTCCCACAAATAGTGTACGACCGTCCCTTTTTCTCCACATCCTTGCCAACACTTACTATTTCTTGTATTTTTGTTACTAGCCATTCTGACTGGTGTGAGGTGATATCTCATTGTAGTTTTAATTTGCATTGCCCTGATCATTAGTGATGTTGAACATTTTTTCACTTGTCTGTTGACCATCTGTATATCTTCTTTGGAAAACTGTCTATTCAAGTCTCCTGTCCATTTTTAAAATCAGAACATTGGCTTTTTTGGTATTGGGCTATATGAGTTCTTTATACATTTTGGATATTAACCCAATATTAGATATATCATTTGCAAATATTTTCTCCCATTCTGTAGGTTGCTTTTTTGTTTTGTCGATGGTTTCCTTCACTGTGCAAAAGATTTTTTTAGCTTGATGTAGTCCCATTTGTTTATTTTGCTTTTGTTTCCCTTGCCTGGGGGACATATTCAGAAAAATATTGCTAAGGCTGATGTCCATGAGTTTACTATCTATGTTTTCTTTTAAGAGTTTTATGGGTTCAGGTCTTATATTTAAGTCTTCACTTTGTTTTGAGTTTATTTTTGTGTGTGGTGTGAGAAAATGGTCCAGTTCCGTTCTTTTGCATGTAGCTGTACAGTTTTCTCAGGACCATTTATTGAATAGACTGTCTCTGTCCCATTGTATATTCTTGTCTTCTTTGTCATAGATTAATTGGCCATAGAAACATGAGTTTATTTCTGGGTTCTCAAGAGTTCCATTGGTCTGTGTCTATTTTTATGCCAGTACCATAATGTTTTGATTACTATAGCCTTGTAGTATGGTTTGAACTCTGGCCTGTGAAACACCCAGCTTTGTTTTTCTTTCTCAAGATTACTTTGGTTCTTTGGGGTCTTTTGTGGTTCCATACAAATTTTAGGATTTTTTTGTCTTAGTTCTGTGAAACATATTATTGGTATTTTGATAGGGATTGCATTGAATTTATAGATTGCTTTGGGTAGTATGGACATTTAGACAACATTAATTCTTCCAATCCATTAGTATGGTAAATCTTGCCATTTACTTGTGCATCTTCAGTTTCTTTCACCATTATCTTATAGTTTTCAGAGTATAAGTCTTTCATTGCTTTGGTTAAATTTATTCTTAGGTATTTTATTCTATTTGATGATATTGTAAATAAGATTGTTTTCTTAATTTCCCTTTCTGCTATTTTGTTATTAGTGTATAGAAATGCAAAAGATTTCTGTGTATTGATTTTGTATCCTGCAACTTTACTGAATTCATTTATTAGTTATAACAGGTTTTCTCAGTAGTCTTTAGGGTTTTTTGAATATTTATTTTGGAGAGATTGCAAGCAGGGGAGGGGCAAGAGAGGGGGACAGAAGATCTGAAGTGGGCTCTGTGCTGACAGGCTGACAACAGTGAGCCTGATGTGGGGCTTGAACTCACAAACCCCAAGATCATGACATGAGCCAAATTTCGACACTCAACCAACTGAGCCATCCAGGTGCCCCAGGGCTTAAATATATATATATATATATATATATACACACACACATATATATATATATATATATATATATATATATATATATATTCTTCCTTACTGCTTTGGTTGACCTTTTTTCTTTTCTTGTCTGATTTCTGTGACTGGGACTTCCAATACTACGTTGGATGAGAGTGGTTGATAATGGGCATCCTTGTCTTATTCCTTATCTTAGAGAAAAAACTGAAAGCTTTTCAACATTGAGTGTGATGTTAGCTGTGGGTTGATCTATATGGCCTTTATTACGTTAAAGTATGTTCCTTCTATACCCACTTTGTTGTTTTTATCATAAATGGATGTTGAATAATTTCAAATGCTTTTTCTGCATCTATTGAGATATTCATATAATTTTATCTTTTATTTTATTAATGTGATGTATCACATTGATTGATTTGTGTATATTGAGCCACACTTCCACCCCTATAATAAATCCCCTCTGATCATGGTGGATGATTCTTTTAATGTATTTTTTTAATTTTTTTTAATGTTTATTTATTTTTGAGGGAGAGACAGAGCATGAGTGGGGGAGGAGCAGAGAGAGAGGGAGACACAGAATCCGAAGCAGGCTCCAGGCTCTGAGCTGTCAGCACAGAGCCCGACATGGGGCACGAACCCATGAACCATGAGATCATGACCAGAGCTGAAGTCGGGTGGCTTAACCAGCTGAGCCACCCAGGCGCCCCTTAATGTATTTTCGAATTCAGTTTGCTAACATTTTGTTGAAGATTTTTTTGCTCTAGGCTCATCAGGGATATTGGTCTCTAATTTTCGTTTTTGTAGTGTTTTTGGTTTTGGCATCGGGGTAATGCTGACCTCATAGCATGAATTTGGAAGCATTTCTTCATCATCCATTTTTTGGAAAAGTTTGAGAAGGTCAGGTATTAACTGGTCTTTAAATGTTTGGTAGAGTTTACCAAACGTCTGAAGCCATCTGGTTCTGGACTTTGGTTTGTTGAATTTTTTGTTTACCGATTCAATTTTGTTGTTAGTGATAAGGTTTTTTTAGATTTTCTATTATTTCATGATTCAGTTTTGGAAGATTGTATGTTTTTAGGAATTTGTATTTTTTCTAAGTAGTCCAATTTGTTGGCATATAATTTTTCATAGTACTTTCTTATAATTCTTTGTTATTGTGGTGTTGGTTGTGACTTCTCTTTCATTCCTGATTTTATTTATCTGGGTTCTCTCTTTTTTTCTCGATGAGTCAAGATGAAGTTTTATCAGTTTTGCTTATATTTTCAAAAAACTAGCTGCTAGTTTCATTGATCTTTTCTATCTCTCTCTTTTTTTTTTTAGTTTCTATTTGATTTATTTCTGTTCTTATATGTATTATTTCCTTCTTTCTACTAACTTTGGACTTTTTTGCTCTTCTTTTTCTATTTCCTGTAAGTTAGATTATTTGAGATTTTTCTTGTTTCATGAGTTAGTCCTGTGTCATTGTAAACTTCCCTCTTTAGGACCACTGTGCCCCAAAGATTTTGGAACGTTGTGTTTCTATTTTCATTTGTCTGAAGGTATTTTGAAGTTTGCTTTTTGATTTTTTTATTGACTCATTGGTTGTTTAGTAACATGTTTGGCCTCGTTGAATTTCTGTCAGTTTTTTCTTATAGTTGATATCTAGTTTTATACCATTGTGATTGGAAAAGATGCTTGACATGATTTCAGTCTTTTAAAATTTATTGAGATTTGTTTTGTGGCCTGTCATGTGATCTATTTATCCTGGACAATGTTCTATGTGCAGTTGAAAAGAATGAATATTCTGCTATTTTTGGATGGAGTTTTCTATATATATCTGTTAAGTCCATCTGGTCTAATGCATTGTTCAAAGCCACTATTTCCTTATTGACTTTCTTTTTTTTTTTTTAATTTTTAAAAAAATATATATATTTTTTAAATTTTTTTTAACGTTTATTTATTTTTGAGACAGAGAGAGACAGAACATAAACGGGGGAGGGTCAGAGAGAGGGAGACACAGAATCTGAAACAGGCTCCGGGCTCTGAGCTGTTAGCACAGAGAGCCCGACGCGGGGCTTGAACTCACAGACCGCGAGATCATGACCTGAGCCGAAGTCGGCCACTTAACCGACTGAGCCACCCAGGCGCCCCAAAAATATTTATTTTTATTTTTGAGAGAGAGAGAGAAAGAGAAAGAGAGAGAGAGATAGAGTGTGAGTAGGGGAGGGTCAGAGAGAGAGGGAGACAGAATCCAAAGTATGCTCCAGGCTCTGAGCTGTCAGCACAGAGCCCAATGCGGGCTGTGAACTCACAAACCAGGAGATCATGGCCTAGGCTGAGGTGGGGCAGTTAACAGATTGAGCCACCCAGGCGCCCCTCCTTATTGACTTTCTGATTGGAAAACTGTTTCCTTTTTGATTTTTTGTCTGAATCATCTATCCATTGATGTAAATGGGGTGTTAGAGTCCCCTGTTATTATTATATTACTGTCAATTTCTCATTTTGTAGAGTATCTGTTAATATACTTTATATATTTAGACGCTCCTACGTTGGATGCATAAATATTTCTGATTGTTATATCCTCTTGGTAGATTGATCGCTTTATTGTTATGTGCTGCCCTCTTTCCTCTTGTTAGCATCTGTTTTAAACTCAATTTTGTTTGGGGCGCCTGGGTGGCTCTACTGGTTAAGCATCTGACTCTTGATTTCAGCCCAGGTCATGATCTCATGGTCATGATCTCATGGTCATGAGATCAGGGCCCACTCTGGGCCCCATGCTGGGCCGCACATTGGACCCTACCTTGGGCCCTGCAATGCACTCTGTGCTGGATGTGGAGCCTGCTTAAAATTCTCCCTCCCTCTTCCTCTGCCCCTCTTCTGCACGTGCTGTCACATGAATTCTCACTATCTCTCTCAAAAACAAGCAAACAAAAACAACAACACACACACACACCATTATTTTGTCTAAGTATTGCTACCCTAGGGTTTTGTTTTGTTTTGCTTCCATTTGCGTGGAATATCTTTTTCCATCTCTTCACTTTTAGTCTGTATGTGTCTTTATATCTGAAGTGAATCTCCTGTAGGTAGCATATAGATGGGTCTTGTTTTTTTATTCATTTGGTCACCCTATGTCTTTGGACTGGGGCATTTACATTTAAAGTAATCATTGATAGGTATGTACTGCCTTTTTGTTCATTGTTTTATGATTGTTTTTGTGGTTCTTCTGTTTATTTTTCTCTTGCTCTCTTCCTTTGTGATTTGATAGCTTTCTTTAGTGTTATGCTGGCATTCCTTTCTCTTTATTTTTTGTATATCTATTATAGGTTTTTGGTTTGTGGTTACCATGAGGTTAACATATGACATCTATGAATATAGCAATTTATTTTACATTGATGTTTGTTTAAGTTCTCAAATACATTCTAAAAGCACTACATTTTTACCCCCCACTCTCTCTTTTATATATATGATGCCATATTTTACAGATTATTATTTTGTGTGTTTCTTACCTAATTTTTATAGATATAATTTTTACTACTTTCATGTTTTAACCTTCATACTCGCTATATCAGTGATTGATCTATTACCTTTTCTATATGTTTGCTTTTATTAGTTAAATTGTTTCCTTTCATAATTTTCTTACTTCTAGTTATGGCCTTTTCTTTTCTGATGAAGGAGCTGGAGGCAGGCTGAGGGGCAAAGCACAAGCTAGTATTCACACCATGCCCTGCCCCCAGCTGGGACGTATATGATATTCCTTGGACACTCCTGACAGCCCCAAAACAAGAAAGGACAAAAAGAAAAATCTCTACCAGTTTACAAGAAAAAGGCAATCCCGTCAATAGTTTAAAGTCCAGGAACTCCCTACTGTTTTAATGTTAATGCTTTGCTAGAGGGAAAGACATTAGCTTGACAATAGCTAGGCCTCCAGTAAGTCTTTGGCACTTGAAAGTCTCTGGAAACTCCCTCTTGGCTTTATCTCCCCAGACTCACCGGCTCTTCCTGCCCACGGATCCTGTCCCTGTGCTTTAATAAAATCACCTTTTTTTGCACCAAGGATGTCTTTAAGAATTATTTCTTGGGTGTCAGCTCCAGACCCCATGAACTGCCCCCCCCATCACCCTAAAACTTCATCATTTTCCACTTAAAGAAGTCCCTTTATTTTTTATTTTTTTTAAAGTTTATGTGTTTATTTTGAGTGGAGGGGTAGTGGGAAAGGGGCAGAGAGAGAGGGAGAGGGAGAGTATCCCAGGCAGGCTCCACCCTGTCAGTGCAGAGCCTGATATGGGGCTCGAACTCACAAACTGTGAGATCATGACCTGAGCTGAAGAAGTCAAGAGTCAGATGCTTAACCGACTGAGCCACTCAGGCACCGCAAGAAGTTCCTTTCATACTTCTTGTAAGGCTGCTTTAGTGGTGATAAGCTTCTTTAACTTTTGTCTTCGAAACTCTTTATCTCTCTTAATTCTGAATGATAACCTTGCCAGGTAGGGTATTCTTGGTTGTAGGCTTTTTTTCCTTGCAGCATTTCAAATATATAATGCCCCTGTCTTCTGGCTTGCAAAGCTGCTGCTAACAAATCAGCTGATAGTCACATGAGGTTTCTCTTGTACATAACTGTTTCCTTTTTCTTGCTGCTTTTAAGATTCTCTCTTTATTTCTAGGTTTGACATTTTAATTATTACTTGTTTTGGTGTGGACCTCTTTGGGCTCATCTTGTTTCTGTGCTTCCTTGTCCTTCCTAGTTTGTTTCTTTCTCCAGGTTAGGGAAGTTTTCCGCTATTATTTCTTCAAATAAATTTTCTGCCTGTTTATCTCTGTCTTCTTCTCTGGAAACTTTATAATGTTTGATGTTGTCACAGAAATCCTTTAGCCTGTCCTCTTTTTTTAAATTTTTTTTATTTGCTGTTCAGCTTGGTTGCTTTCTATTACCCTGTCTTCCAGACCACTGATCTATTCTTCTGCATCCTCTAATTTGTTGTCGATTCCCTCTAGTGTATTTTTAATTTCAATTATTGTATTCTTCAGCTCTGACTGCTGCTTTCTCATATTCTCTATCTTTTTGTTGATGTTCTCACAGACTGTATCCATTCTTCTCTCAAGTTCAGTGAACATCTTTATGACCATTACTTCGGACTCCTTCTCAGGCAGATTGCTTACCTCTGTTTCATTTATCTTTTTCTGTGGTTTTGTTCTGTTTTTTTGGAATGTATTACTTGGAACATATCTGTCTTCTCATTTTTGTCTGATTCTCTGTGTTTGTGTGTATGTCTTTGGTAGATCAGCTATGTCTTCTGATCTTGAAAGTCACAGTCATATGTAGAAGGTGCCCTGTAGTGCCATAGTGCCATACTCCTCATCACCAGAACCAGCTGTCCTCTGTGTGGGCTGCATGTGCCCACCTGTTATGGCTGAGCTGTGACCCTTGTAGGTACACTGGTGGGTGGGCTGGCCCTCAGCCTAGCTGTCTGTAATGACTGCCCCTGGTATGCAGGTGTGGAGTTAGCCAATCCCCCTTTGGAGCAGGAGTTGCTTTGGAGGGGTGCCTGTCCTGGCCAGAGCTGACTACTGGGTGTGGTGGGGCAGTAGTCACTTCAGGGCTGGGGATGCTGGTCCCGACTAAACCTGACCTGGTGTGACAGAATGGGAGCTGCTCTGGAGGGGCACCTGCAAGGGTTGATGGTCTGGGTGAGGTGAGTCCACAAAGGAGCACTGGGGTGGGGCAAGCAGCACTGGCAAGTAGATGGGGAGTGTCAAAACTGCCTCCCACACATATCTAGGTATCTAGGTATCTGGGCGAGGGAGGGCAAGGAAAATGGCACCTCCCAGCACTTTGGTTCCTAGAGAGATCTCCTGCGGGTCCTTGACCCTCTGGCACATACCCTAAAATGGGTCAGTATGTATAGCCCTTTGTGTACAAGCTAGCACCTTTCAAACCGCAGCTTCTGTACTGGGTCTTGGGTTGAGTGATAAAGTGTACTGGCTTTTTAAGGGTGAAGACTCAGTTTCCTAAAGCCCAACTGCTCTCCGGGAGTTCAAGCCTTACTGATTTTCAAAGCCAGGCTCTATGGGGACTCATCTTCCCAGTGCAGGCCCCCAGAGCTGGGGTGCCCACTGTGGGACTTGATACCCTTGTTCCTGCTGCTTGTGATGCCCCTCCCACTGTGGGTCACCACACCAGGGCTTCGGTTTCTGACTGTGCCTCTTTCACCCTTCTCAATGTGGCCTTTTCTTTATGACTTCAGTTATGGGAGATCTGTTCTGCCAGTCTTCAGATCGTTTTCAGAGTGAGTTGCAATATGTGTAGTTGTTGCTTTGGTGTGTCCGTGGGAGGAAGTGAGTTCAGGATCCTCCTTTTAATATTGTAGATTTCTAGCAGATAACATTTCGTTGGATCTCCTTTTTTGATTCACTCAGAATCTCTCTTTTTTAATTGGTTTGTTTAGACCACTTTTGCTTAAGGGGAGTGTTGATAATAGTTGGATTAATGTCTACCATATTACAAGAAATAACATGTGTTGGCAAGAATGTGGAGAAAACGGTGCAGTTGGTAAGACCGTAATGTTGGTGCAACCATTATGGAAAACAGTATGAGACCCCCTCAAAAAATTAAACGTAGAACTACCACATGATCCAGCAATTCCACTTCTGAGTATTTATCCAAAGAAAATGAAAACGCTAACTTTAAAAAGATATGTGTGTCCCATGTTCACAGAGCCAATATATGGAAACAATCTTAAGAATCCACTGGTGGATGAATGGATGAAGACATCGTGATACACACACATACACACACACACACATTGTTCAGCCACAAAAAAGAAGGGAATCTGGGGTGCCTGGGTGGCTCAGTCAGTTAAGCATCTGACTTCAGCTCAGGTCATGATCTCACAACTTGTGGGTTCAAG
The DNA here is from genome assembly GCF_023721935.1 of Panthera uncia. Lineage (NCBI taxonomy): Eukaryota > Metazoa > Chordata > Mammalia > Carnivora > Felidae > Panthera > Panthera uncia. Next base: position 4,624,241 of record NW_026057585.1, read on the forward strand.
CCCCACATCAGGCTTTGTGCTGACAGCTCAGAGCCTGGAGCCTGCTTCCAATTCTGTGTCTCCCTCTCTCTCTGCCCCTCCCCTACTCACATTCTGTCTCTCTCAAAAAATAAATAAACATTAAAAAAAAAAAAAACAAGGGAATCTTGCCATTTGTAATACCGTGGATGGACCTCAAAGGCATTATCTAAATGAAATAAGTCAGACCGAGGGAGACAGCTACTTCAAATCCTCTAATACGTGGAATCTAAATAACAAAAACAAAACAGCCAAGCTCATAGATACAGAGAACAGATTAGTGAGTACCAGAGGTGGGGGGAGGGGTGGGAGAAATGGGTGAAGGGGTCCACAGGTTAAAAAAAAAAAAGAATTAAGGAAGCAAAACTATAGACAGAAGATCAATAGTACAATAGCAGGTGAAAGAAATGACGGGGTCCTAGGTGGGAGCCAGTATGGAGAATTCGTCTAAGGAGCTAAACCATGCAAGTGTGGCTGAAATGCCAGAGCATGGAGACAGTGGAGTTAGATGAGATCGCAGAAGTGAGCTGGGGCCAGAGCATGCACAAACTTGAGAGAATTTCGTCATAATGATTTTGGCTTTTCCCTAAGAGCAGAGTGAAGCCCCAAAGGGAATTTAAGTCATGCAGTGGCATGAGGAGAATTGCATTTTTAAAAGGTCACTCTGGATGCTATACAGAGAACAGATCAGATTAGATGTGATTTGATTGGAAAATCCAGAGAAAGAATTTTGAAAGTCTAAAAGATAGGATGGTAACCTGCGTTAAAGTCACGGTATGGAGGTGGAGAGAAGATCATGGGCTCAGGAGAGATAAAAGGAAAGATCACATCGTCCTCTTTCCAGACCACATCCCAGGCACACAGATCATGGTCCTAACACCACTGTCTGGGTCATGATACCCCTGAAAGCCCATTGAACCTTCTGGTTCAAACTCACACCCCATATTCCATGCTGCGCTCAACTGATTTCATAAGAGGCAGGAGAAAAACAGCTTGTGACATGTCATAATACGCATACTTTTCCCCCTGGAGCTGGCACATGGTGGGTGGTGTGATGATCCCTGATGGCCAGCAGGCCACATGTTTGAGGGAAAGGGCAGACACCTGCCCGATCTGCAGCACTCTCTCCCACTTGTCAGGACTATTACAGACGACCAGTCGGTCAGAACTTCCCGCGAACAGTTCCATGAAATGACCCGTGTCCTTGAAAGAACGCATTAACCTTTTAAAATGCAGCACCCACAGCCCAACACAAAGTCCAGGGTGATAGTCCTCCAAATAATGATAATAAAGACAGAGTGGCAGGGATTATCTCGTATTAGCGGGACACCAGACAAGAAAGAGGAGAAAGAGCATGAAAACAGACGTTTTGTGGATTATGCTTAATATTTTAATTAATTAATTAATTAATTACTTTTCAATTTACACCCAAATTAGTTAGCATATAGTGCTACTATAATGAAGTCAGGAGTAGATTCCAGCGATTCATCCCCTGTGTATAACACCCAGTGCTCATCCCCACAAGTGTTCTCCCTAATGACCCTTACCCATTTACCCCATTCCCCCTCCCACAACCCTTCCAGCAACCCTCTGTTCTCTGTATTTAAGAGTCTCTTCTGTTTTGTCCCCCTCCCTGTTTTTATATTATTTTTGCTTCCCTTCCTTTGTGTTCATCTGTTTTGTATCTTAATTTCCTCATGTGAGTGAAGTCACATGATATTTGTCTTTCTCTGACTGGCTAATTTCACTTAGCATAATACCCTCTCGTTCCATCTGCGTAGGTGCAAATGGCAAGATTTCATTCTTTTTGATTGCCGAGTATGCTTAATATTTTATACCATTCATTACTGGTCTAAATTGGGTTGCAGACTGTAACCTGCAAGCTAAGTCCAGCCCATCATCTGTCTTTTGAGTAACGTTTTATTGGAACACAGCCACGCCCATTTGTTCACGAGCTTTGTCTATGGTTGCTTCCAGGCTACAGCAGCAGGGTTAAGTAGATACAAGACTGTATGGCCCACAAAGCCTAAAATATTTACCATCTGGTCCTCTGGAGAGAAGTGTGCTGACCTTGGTCTATCTGTAAACAGAACTTGTTGAAGAGAGTAGTAGTCTTTCGTTAGGCAACTTTTATGCCCAGTTCGTGATGTCCATGCATATGGTTACTACTCATATGGCAACCTTTGAATACAAAGTCCATTTAGTACTAATAACAGGTGGAGATGGGATTGTGGCTTCTTCTTGAAGTCCAAAAAGTAGGCCAAATGTTGCTCTCAGAGTACTTATTTTTGTGTGTTTGAATAGCCAAGGCTTTTACTTTAAAAAACAGATTTTTAAATTAAGCGCTCTTTGAAATAATAATGAGCCAGGGAGAAAATTGTTTTTTGAAACTCAGAAAAGGCTTCTTTACCCCGACACTTGATAAACAAATTTCTCAAAATTTCAAGCTCCGTCCAATTGCCTTTAGTTCCCCGCAAATGTACAGTCCTCTAACAGAAAATCTGCTAAATAGTAAGGAGCCCATGGTGGTCTGTGTCATTTCAAGTGACTATGTAATATCTGTTTAACACAAAAAACTTAGTTGTAATCATCCTGTTGCCCTAGGCAAATTGCCATTCCATTCCTACTCAACAGTCCGGTATAAAAATAGCTATGTGCGTATGTGTGTGGGTGCATGTTTACATGTACACACATACCGTATTTATTGCCTCTGTTCTTTGTTCTTATTTTTGTCTTCCACTCTTCTCCTGCCTTTTGTGGTTTTAACTGAGCATCCATATTATTCCATTTCCTCAGCATATCAATTATATTTCTTGTTTTAGTGGTTGCTCTAATGTTTGTAATATACATTAACTTACAACTAATCCAACTCTACTTTCAAATAACCCTATACCATTTCATGGGTAGTGTGAGTACTTCACGATAACAAAATATTTCCAATTCCTCCCTCCTGTCTTTTTTTGCCATTTCTGTCATTCATTTCACTTGTACACAAGCATATATATTAAAACAATGGGACACATTGTTACTATTGTTATTTTGAGTAAACTCCTATCTATTAGATTTATTAAGAATAAGAAAAATGAGGGGCGCCTGGGTGGCTCAGTCGGTTAAGCGTCCGACTTCAGCTCGGATCAGGATCTCACGGTCTGTGAGTTTGAGCCCCGTGTTGGGCTCTGGGCTGATGGCTCAGAGCCTGGAGCCTGCTTCCCATTCTGTGTCTCCCTCTCTTTCTGCCCCTCCCCCGTTCATGCTCTGTCTCTCTCTGTCTCAAAAATAAATAAACGGTAAAAAAAAATAAAAAAAAAAGAATAAGAAAAATGAAAGTTTTTATTTTACATTCACTTATTCCTTCTCTAATGCTCTTTCTTCCTTTGTGTAGGTCTGAGCTTCTGACCTATATTATTTTCCTTCTCTCTGAAGAACTTTTTAAAAAAGTAATCTCTATACCCAACATGGGGCTCGAACTCATGGCCTTGAGATGAAGTCTACCAACTGAGCCAGGCAGGCACCCCTGAGGAACGTTTTTAAAAACATTTTTTAAAGTTCATTTATTTATTTTGAGAGAGAGAGAGAGCACAAGCGGGGAAGGGGCAGAGAAAGAAGGAGAGACAGAATCTCAAGCAGGCTCAGTGCTATCAGCGCAGAGCCTGACATGGAGCTCAAACTCACGAATTGTGAGATCGTGACCTGAGTGGAAACCAAGATCCAAATGTTTAACTGACTGAGCTACCCAAGCGCTCCTTTTAAAACATTTTTTCCAGGGTGAGGTTCCTGGTAACAAATTCCTCAATTTTTGTTTGTCTGAGAAAGCCTTTATTTCTTTTTTACTTAGAAAAGATAATTTCGCAGGGCATAGAATTCTATGTCAGTGCTTTATTTTTTCTCTCAACATTTTAAATATTTTACTCCACCCTCTTTTTGTTTGTATGGTTTTTTGTTTGTTTGTTTGTATGGTTTTTGAGGACAAGTTGGATGGAATTCTTATCTTTGTTCCTCTAGAGCTACTATTATGTGCCCCCACCCTGGCTTCTTTCAAGATTTTTCCTTTTAATCTTTGATTTTCAGAAACCGGAAGATAGTGTGCCTGCTTGTTGTTCTCTGAGCTTCTTGGATCTGTGGTTTGGTGTCTGACATTAATTGGGAAGAAATCCTTAGCATGGCTTCAAATATTTCTTTCTTCCTTTTTCTCTTTCTTCTTTTTTCTGGTAGTCCCATTACTCATACAGTACACCCTTTACAGCTGTCTCACAGTTTTTGGATATTCTGCTCTGGGTTCTTTTTTCAACATTTATTTCTCTTTGCTTTCTTGGTTTTGGAAGTTACTGTTGACATATCTTCAAGCACAGAGATTCTGTCCTCAGCCATGTCTAGTCTATTAATGAGCCCATCAAAGATACTCTCCACATTGGTTAGTGTCTCTGAGCTCTAGCATTTCTTTTTGGTTCTTTCTTAGAATTTTCATTTCTCTGATTATATAACCCATCTGTTCTGGCATGTTGTCCACTTTGCCATTAGAGTCCCTAGCATATCAACCATAGTTATTTTAAATTCCTGGTCTGATAGTTCCAACATCCCTGCCATATCTGAGTCTGGTTCTGTCTCTTCAGATAGTATCTTTTGCCTTCAGTATGCCTTGAGATTTTTTTGGTTCAAATTTTTTTTTTAATTTTTGAGAGACAGAGACAGACAGAGTGTGAGCGGGGGGAGGGGTAGAGAGAGAGGGAGATACATAATCCAAAGCAGGCTATAGGCTCTGAGCTATCAGCACAGAGCCCGATGCAGGGCTACACTCACAAACTGTGAGATCATGACCTGAGCTGAAGTTGGACACTTAACCAACTGAGCCACCCTGGGGCCCCAGAAATTTTTTTTTATTAAAGCCAGATATGATGTAATGATGGGTGTAATAGGTAAAAGGAACTCTGGTAAATAGGCCTATAGTGATGTGGTGGTAAGGTATGTGTATGCGTGGGGGAGTGTTCTATAGTTCTGTGACTGGTCTCAATCTTTTGGTGGGCTTGTGCCCCCGAACTGTGACTTTTACTAGTATTGTTCAGTCTCCTACCTTCCCCTTAATGTGGGGCAGGGTGGCTAGAGGAGGATAGAGTTGGGTATTTCGCACCTTTCAGGTTAGTTAAGTTCTGATAAACCCTGGTAGGTTAGGATGTGGGAAAACGGTTTCTTGTGAGGGTAGGCTTGTTGAGAACATAATGTTCTGGCATATTGCAAAATGGTTACTTTTTCCCTCCACCTGCTAGAAGCCCTAGGGGATTTTTCTTGGATGTTACTGTGAGAATCTGGTAGCATTCCTACAGGTAGAACAAAAGTATGAGGGAAGGTACCTTTTTTAACTCTTGGAATTGCCCACAGAGCCTCCAGCATTTCATCAATTACAGTTCAGGTTTTCTGCCCCCAGTACTGGTTTTCATGGAGGTTTCTGCTCAAATAAGTTGTGCTTCTCTGTATTTGCCTGTGTCTCCACTTTGGGGACAGTGGTTTTCCCTATGACCTCACTCTTCTAAGTTATCTAGGGGAATTGTTGATTTTTCAGTTCGTTCAGCTTTTTACTTGGCTAAAATGGAGTGGTGACTTCCAAGCTCCTTATACCCTGGACTGAAAATCAGAAGTCCCCCATATCATTTATTTTCACAGTGAGAATCCAAGAAGATTAGTATTATTTAATAGGTAAAGACAAAGACATTTTGAGTCTTACCAAACATCTTGAGGACAGTGGAGCCAGAGTCTGAGTCCAAGCAGCCTGGCCCTGGGATGACCCTGAAGCTGATTCTCTTTATCAGGACACAGTGCTTATCACTTAGATACCCAGTATTCTGTTCAACTGTTCAAAGCTTTCCATTGGAGAAGGTTTATTTGCCTTCCTTACCCATCCGTTTTGATGTAGGACATTTTGGGGGGTCAAGGAGTCCCTTGTGAGACTGAATATGCATCTCTTCAGATGACTATAGACATTCCTCTGTCCACGCTTCTGAGGCAATGAGAACAGCCTTTTGGTACTGTCTTTCTACTATCTTGCTCATTGCCCTTGGAATCTTGGATCTAGCTCTCTGATTCCAGAAGGAAAAGCAACCTAAAAAATAGCACACACGTGTCTGTGCAGTTATCACCAAGATGGATATACAGGGAGAACTTGTACTAGATTCTCTTGGAAAGGAAGCTACCTCCATTTTCTGCAGACCAAATTGCCTGAGTGCCATATGCCATTGTGATTTGTTTCGCTCTTCTCCCAAACCAATCTGGAATGACACAGCCAAGCCCCCAGCAGGTGATTTCAGGGTTAAAGAGATGATCTGGTCATCAGCACCAAGTGCCACTGTATCTGATGCTGAGTCCTAATGGGTGACAGGGGTGTGAGGGCTGAGGAGTAGGCCAGAAAGGAGCAAAATCTATCTGGGTGAGATCACATGCTACATGAAGTGGGTTATAACCATGTATAACATGGGTTATATACTTCTCTCATGAGTCTGCCTACAGCCTGCCCACCATAGAGTCCATGTTCTTGGGAACCCTTGAGTAATAGAATCTTTCTCAGACTTTAATCTCTTCAGGTGGTTTAGCTCTTTGGTACTTTATTGAAAAAGCCTACATCTGTCCAGTAGGATTATATAATATGACTGAAGTAAAGATCTCTCTCATTTACCGGCAAAGGACTTCTATGGTCTTTTAAAATTTGTTTCCAGAGTCCTCAAATCTCTTGTGTCAAAACTCTCTTTATGCTACTTCTCCTGGAGGTCAGTGCACTGCCCAGAAAGACATTATTTTATGGGTTGGAAGATCCTGTAGTATCGTAGGTCATGAACACAAATATTTTAGGCTTTTTTTGCTCCTCTGTTCTCTCATGTCTCTGGCCTTGGCTCTGTGAACTAAAGTAAAAGAGTTTCCCGAGACTGCTGGTAGCAGTAAATGAGTTGGGCTACACCAGGATCACCCCTGACCTATATCCCTGTTTGATATTGTGAAACTTCCATCTTTTTCAAGGCACACGGTGCTACTCTGATCCGTGCGTTGAGGGTGATCTTGGCTTCCTGTCCCATAGTGAAACTGACTGCCAGGCAGTTGCCCCCAGATGTGCCACTTCCTTAGCGTGTCCCTAAACTTTCAGCACAAGCACCCCATCCTTGCTGCAAATTAGGACTGCTCTTTGGCCTCAAACTGACCATCAGCACGCCAGTGCAGGGGCCAGTTCAAAATTTTAACTGAATAAAAAGTTAGGGTCTAACACAAGGATCATGGTCAATTACCCTTTTTCTTTCCATTAATGACATTCAAATCAGCCGCTCAAGCCTCTTTTCAAAGACCACAATTCTGTAGCGTACCTAGTATTCTAAGTATTCTAACTACATTTGCTTTAGTTTCTTTTTTTTTTTTTTAAGTTTTTATTTATTTTTGAGAGAGAGAGATAGTGCATGTGGGAGAGGGACAGAGAGAGAGGGAGACAGAGGATCCAAAGCGGTTTCTGCGCTGGCAGCAGTGGTCCCGATGTGGGGCTCGAACCCACGAACCACCAGATCATGACCTGAGCCGAAGTCAGAAGCTTAATTGACTGAGCCACTCAGGCACCCCACACTTGCTTTACTTTCCTTCTTTCATCTGGTTGGCCTGTCTTGCCCTGTTTGACAGACAGTACGGTTTTTGTTGAGGGAATCTTTTCTAGGGATAGCTCTTCTGCCGAGAGTGCAAAATTTCATAGTTATTTCATAGAGATATAGACGGTGTGCAAAACATCTGCTAGTAATTTCAATAACTGAAATAACTAGCAGATTATTTTGAATACCTAGCATATTATATTGATCTGCCTTTAAGATCTTTTATTCTGAGAAGAATCAAAGGGGTTGGTGATATGGGAGTCTGGGTGTTCATGTCCCTTGACTCTGGGTTCTGAATACAGCCCAGTGCAGGACTGTCTATTAACACATAGTTTATTTCCTTTCTAAATATGTAGGTGGCACATGTTTCATATATCTGGGTTAAGCAATAGCTATAGCATTAGGAGTTATGATCAGGGAGGTTGCTATGGGACCACTCTCTCTTTCAGTGCGTTCCCTGCCATCTAATGCTCCCTTGACTGGGCCCTTGGGTACGTGGGAGAAGTTGGGCAAAAGTGGGACTGTACTATGGCATGAGTTCCTGCAGAAATGTGTCCAGCCCAGAAATGAAGGGAAACTTTCTATGTCTTCCGGATTAGGTAGTGACCCATTCAGCTTGGTTCTGTCCTAACACACTGTCTTCCTTGGGGAGTGCCATCGTTCTCCAGATGTGACAATGCAGTTTGCTCCAGCTTCTCCTTTCTGAATGAAGTATTTAAAAAAAATATGTACTCAAAGCCTGCTATGGCCTTGGGCATGGTTGGGGCTCTGGGAATGTCGTGGTGAGCAAGATGGATCCAAGTCCCTGTGCTGCTACAGATGAACAGTAAACACACAAAGAATAAGTTAATGGCAGATTGCAGTGAGTGCTGAGAAGGGGAAGCCAGGGTGGCATGGGTCAAATGGAGCTTGCTCTAGATTGGATAGTCATAGAAGTCTCACCTCATGGGGGAGGGGTGATATTTAAGCTGAGATCTAAATGTCAAGAAAGATACAGCCATGGGAAGAGTATGGGGAAGGATATTTTATGCAGAGGGAAGAGTAAGTGTGAAAGTCCAGAGGCAGGGAAGAGTTTTGCTTGTTTAAGGAATAAGAGGGAGACAGTATGGCTGGGGCATGGTGAGCAAAGGGTAGAGTGCTGGAAGGGTCTGCAAGAACCAGACATGCAGTGCCCAAGGAAGAGCTGGGGATCAGTTTGCATTTCCACTAAATGAAATGGGAAGCCACAGAAAAGCTTTGAACAAGTGAGACAGAGGATTTGCTTGTACTTGAAAAACAATCTCTTTGGTTGTTGGATAGAGAACAGAATGTAAAAAAGGAGCGAGACCACAGAGAAATGAGTCTGGGGGCTATTTATTTACAACGTTGGTTTCCATCCCTAACTTTCTTGAAGTCTACAATGTCAGATCTTAGTGAGGTGCCCCTGCTTTAGGAGGCTATTTTAGCTGACTACTGGTGTAGGGGTTACACTGAGAGGGTATCTATTCATTTTTTTCATCTCTCCTTTCATCCATTTATCTTTAGTCTGTCCACCCATCCATCTGTCTACCTACATATCCATCCATCCATCCATCTATCTTACAGGTATTCATCAAGATTCTGCCAAATGCCAAACCCAGTATCAAGTGTACAGCTTCTTGCCTGGAGCCATGTACAATCTACTTGTGGAAAAAGACATGCAACTAACTAACTAAATAAACAAACATATCGTATTATAATAGGTGTTGTAATAGAATGTGTGAAGTACAATAGGAAGAAATACCTAGAAAGTAGCCCATAGTAAGGATAGGTGACATTTGTGCAAGGTTTTGAAAGATGAATAGAAATTTGCCAAACAATAAAAGCTACCATTTCCTAAACTTCTACTGGGTGCTAAGCATTGCACTGTAAGGTTGACATACGTTATCTCATTTCTTTCTCTTGACCTCGCCGGCTAGGTAGAGAGATTGAAAAAACTTTCCCATTGCAGAGCTGGTCAGTACCAGTCCTGACTGTTAAATCCAGGCCTGTGTGGCTCCAAAGCCTAGGTTTTTACCTGTATGATTTCCCTATTATCTACACACAGGAGTAGGATTTTTGTGGGAGAACATTTTATACATATAGCTCTTCTGTACAGAGTGTCAATTTACATAGTTGGTTCATGGAGTTATATAGGATACTCAAAAAAAAAGAAATCTGCTAGCCATTTCAGTCATTATTGGCCCATGTTTTTAAGGTTTTTTTCTTTCAGAGGAGGAGTTCAGGCAAGAGCATATAACAAACAGTGAGGTAAAGGAGAGCGTGTCACCTTTGAGGAAGAGGAGGGGTCTGGGGCCTGAAGTACAAGGGGTGGAGTGGTTGAAGGTGCAGGGGATGAGCCTCTGGGTAGGATAGGGGCAAGGCAGGAAGGCATTGCACACCATGCTGTGAGTTTGTCTTCTCTCTGTGGGCAACCTCAGCAGTCTGCTCATTGGCCTTCTTCCTTTACAGCCTGGAGAACTGGATCATGTCCTGATTGATCTCTGCAACTGACTGGCAACCTAAAAGAACAAAGCAGTTAAAAAGCTTATTTCTCTATGGGGCACCTGGGTGGCTCAGTCGGGTGAGCATCCGACTCTTGGTTTCGACTCAGATAGTGATCCCAGGGTTGTGGGATTGAGCCCCGTGTGGGGCTCCACACTGAGCATGGAATCTGCTTAAGATTTTTGCTCTCTCCGCTGCTCATGCTCTCTCTCCCTCTGTAAAATAAAAAGAAAAAATTAAAAAAAAAAGGTAGATGAAGATACTGGATGAGTAATGTTATTCTGATTGCCTTGAGAATTATTTTGTGAGCCTGTGCCCGTGTCCTCTTTCAACACAGCCATGTCAAAATGCCACAGTAAAAATATGTAAACACCATTTTAGTATTTAAAAAATCAATTCATATGGGCCGTAGATACACTTGACCTTTATCTGAGTGCCGATAAGGCTCATGGATATAGGAAGTATCTGTCAGGGAAAAGTATGAGTCAGAAATAAGAGATGGGATGACTATTTCATACAGCAGTTGCCTTCCAAGGGAAAGCTCTGCAAGATGAAACGTACTTCTTTAGTGGAGGAGCTTGATTAAAATGCAAAATTAGAACTGTAGATGAGATTAGACACAGGGAGTGAGTGAAGACAGTGACATCAGACAAGAAGCACGAGGAGCGGGGAGGAAGAGAGGGTAGCGTGTTGGTACAGACCGGGGAGTCGTGGCCTTGAGTAGAAGGGAAATCTCTGGTGATGATGAGGCGGAAGGACTTGAAGGCCGGGATGTGCAATGATTAATTTAAGTTGTTTCCACATGGGCGATGTGTGTACCCTCACCTCTCAAAACACAGCTTTAGCATAATGTATCACTCACCAAAATATCACCCATGAAAGGCTTTTTTCCCCCCTAAAAAGGGAAACATAGGAAAAAGTTGGGTTTCATGCCTGGGTTGATTGTAGTGGACAGAAGTGTCAGGCATGGGATACATAAATAAGCCACAAACTGAACTCATACAGCAGAAGCAGGACCTCGGTGCCAGAGGCGGCTCTCCTGAGGATGGACAGTGGTCTTAAGAGCTTTGGGTTTCCCCAGAGCAGAGGATAGTGGGTGTCCACAGCAGGCAGACCTACTCAAGGAGCACAGAGATGCCAAAACAGAATCGCCGGTACATATTGTAATAAAAATCATATGCAAACGATGTAAAAATGTCTCAATAGTTGCCTCAGAGTTATGCTGCGATTGCATTTTGAGACAGTTGGACACACAAGCTTTGGTAATGCTTCTGTACTTATTCGACTCTCCTCAGATTGGGTTCTGGGTATCATGCAGTACCAAGGGCACCGCCCTGCACTTGGCAGAGACTCCATGAAAGGTGGGGAGAGAATGCATATTTATAACTTTTTCCTGCTGTTTCATTACTGCAAATTAGGAGGCTATTTACACTAAAATGTTTCTGGCTACTTTAACCTGGAGTGGGTAATGACAAACAATAAACCTCAAGAAGGTTCATAGACTTTTTAATTCAGCCTCGTCCCCTTGTGAAGGACGAGGCCTTAGTGAGGTCTGTGCAGCCTCGTGTTGGTGTGATTTATATGTGGACATTTTCCAAGACCGGTCCTGGTTCTAACCTTTCTGTAAGATAATTTCAGCAATTGGTCTCACGGTGAGAAAAACATGACCTAAAAAAATTTTTTTATAGTTATTTATTTTTGAGAGAGAGAGAGAGTGAGAGCAAGGGGGAGAGTGGCAGAGAGAGAGAGAGGGAGACACAGAATCTGAAAAAGCCTCCAGGCTCTGAGCTGTCAGCACAGAGCCCCAGGCGGGACTCAAACTCACGAAACGCGAGATCATGGCCTGAGCCGAAGTTGGACGCCTAGCTGACTGAGCCACCCAGGCACCCCAAAAAAGCATGACTCTTAAACTTATTTTGCTATCAGTAAATAGGGTTCTCCTTCCAAGACTGTATGTTACAGGGTCATAAGGGAAAATATCGCACATCTCCAGGGGAATTGGGAGAGAGAAATCATATTAACTGATCCCTCCTGAGTGCCGGTTTTGTGTCAGGTGTCTTAACACACATTGTGTGTGGAAGGGCTAGGGGGTGACAGAATCTAAGGGGGTTCACGCTGTGATTTTGCATTTTAGTGAGTTCTACCAAAATCCCTGCCCAAGATCCCTTCACCCCGGGGACTAGTCTGGGGGTCTTCTCTGGGGGAGGGACTCTTATGCAGAGGATGCCAATGGAAGCCCTTCTGCCTCAGTTTCTTATTCTTTCTCTTCTTCCTTCTTCCCTGTGCCACATTTGGTTGCGATTACTAATTTTTCTGTACACTTAAAACCATACATTCTCATTGCGGAACAGTTAGAAGGAGGGGAGTATAAACTGTGTGCCATAAACGTGCTCACAGTTTGGTGTCTTTCTTTGCCCCCTTTAAAAAAGGGTGCTCTCCACTCCATTTCAGAAGATTTTCCAGCCACCATTTCTAGCCCAGTGATTGTGAAGTGTAAACTTTGGGCAGAATAGAAGAGGTTTGTTATTGTGAATCCCCCCCAACAGGCTTCTTTCTGTTAAAAGAAGATCAGGCATCATTGGCAAGGATGGAAAAAAAATTGGGGGGAGCAGTGGAAGTCATTTCAACCTCCCAGAATCTGTAGAAGCTCATGGGTCTTCCCATCTTTCACCCCCTTCCGTCCCAGGGGCAAAACACACCAATATGATATCTATTCACACTCGTGCCTCATGGGCTCATGCCCATGAGGAGGGATCTTGGTGACCCCGTGTCATATACTGACTTATCTTCATAGGCTTTGAATAGTATGGTTCTGGTTCAAAGCTGAATTTTTTTTCTTGAATTAATCTGCTCAGCGGAAAGGAGACTGGTGCTGGCGTTAATGCTGATCTAAGTTTTCTAATTTGTATCATTCAAGCCCAAAAGGTTGAGTCCGCAGCCCCAATGGGCACTACTAATACAACTTGTCTTGCTCGAGGGCAAGACACTTGTCTAAATATCAGACCAAAACCAGACTTGAGAAGAGCCTGGATGCCTTGCCTTGTGCCTGGCACACAACAGATGCTGCGTAACACTTATGGTAACAAGTTAATGAAAGAAAATGGTCTTGATTTCACATCAGAGCTCTTGATTGATTGTTTCCTTAGCAGACACAGACAATCAAAGACAGAGCCATTGGCCGTTGGCACTGGGTAGGTGGTTCTCTTCTGTGAGACTGTTCCAGGCATTTTAGGACATTTAGCACCTCTAGTGCCCCAGCACTAACTACCTGCAATACCCACCTTGCCATCTTGTGCCAACTAGAAAGAAATAAACTAAAAACTCCAAACCAAATCTTTCTCAAGACAGCAGTCATCATCTTAGTTTAAAAACTACTATTTTATAGGTCACTGGGATCCTAGGCTCTGCTAAAAACTTGTACATTTCTATGAGCGCTGCTTTACAATAACTTCGTTTTTGAGTGAAATCCACCCGCATGTAACTTCGAGACGTTCACGTTTGTCCAGCTGTGGTCACACAGGATGACACTTCTCCCTCTCCTCCCTCCTCTCCTCCTGTTGTATCTATCTCCCCAGTTCCTCCATGCCTCCTCCTGGACATAATTTCTCAACTCCTCACAGTCCATGAATATTACTTAAAAGATGATTCACAGAAACACATCCAACAAGCCTGATGTGACCTGAACAGGCCAGAGTATAATGAGACCCTCTTTCCCATAACCTGAAATTGCATCTGCTTTTGTAGCAAAGGTATCACGTTCTGCATTTGTGCTCCATCTTTGGAACATCTCTTCCTTTCTCTCTCTTTTGGGTGGCCACCGGGCCAGGGAAAGCTAAGCCAGAAGGTGCCTATTCCGTAGCCCTCATGCCTTCCGCTCCAAATCAGGAAAAGAATTGTAAAAGTTTGGGCACAAAAACAGACACTTAGATCACGGAACAGACTAGAGAACTCAGAAATAGACCCACAAACCTATGGCCAACTGATCTTTGACAAAGTAGGAAAGAATATCTGATGGAATAAAGACAGTCTCTTCAGCAAGTGGTCCTGGGAAAACCGGACAGCAACATGCGGAAAAATGAACTTGGACCACTTTCTTACACCATACACAAAAATAAACTCACAATGAATGAAGGACCAAAACGTAAGACAGGAAGCCATCAAACTCCTAGAGGAGAAAGAAAGCAAAAACCTCTTTGACCTTGGCCGCAGCAACTTCTTACTCAACATGTCTCCAGAGGCAAGAAAAACAAAAGCAAAAATGAACTATTGGGACCTCATCAAAATAAAAAGCTTCTGCACAGCGAAGGAAACCATCAGCAAAACTAAAAGGCAACCAACGGAATGGGAGAAGATATTTGCAAAAGGCATATCAGATAAAGGGTTGGTATCCAAAATCTATAAAGAACTTATCAACTCAACACCCAAAAAACAAATAATCCAGTGAAGAAATGGGCAAAAGACACAAATAGACGCTTCTTCAAAGAAGACATCCAGATGGCTAACAGACACATAAAAACAGAGTCAACATCACTCACCATAATAGAAATACAAATCAAAACCATAATGAGATACCACCTCACACCTGTCAGAATGGCTAACATTAACAACTCACGCAACAACAGATGTTGACGAGGCTGTGGAGAAAGAGGATCTCTTTTGCACTGCTGGTGGGAATGCAAACTGGTGCAGCCACTCTGGAAAACAGTATGGAGGTTCCTCAAAAAGCTAAAAATAGAACTACCCTACGACCCAGAAATTACACTACAAGGTATTTACCCAAAGGATATGGGTATGCTGTTTCAAAGGGACACATGCACCCCAATGTTTATAGCAGCACTATCAGCAATAGCCAAAGTATGGAAAGAGCCCAAATATCCATTGACGGATGAACGGATAAAGAAGATGTGGTATATATATATATGTATATATATATATATATATATACACACACACACACACACAATGGAGCATTACTCGGCAATCAAAAAGAATGATTGCTGTTTGCAACAACGTGGATGAAGCTAGAGGGTATTATGCTAAGTGAAATAAGTCAGTCAGAGAAAGACAAATATCATATGACTTCACTCATATGTGAAATTTAAGATACAAAACAGATGAACATAAAGAAGAGAAGCAAAAATAACATAAAAACAGGGAGGGGGACAAAGCAGAAGAGACTCTTAAATACAGAGAACAAACTGAGGGTTGTTGGAGGGGATGTGGGTGGGAGGATGGGGTAAATGGGTAAGGGGCATTAGGGAGGACACTTGTGGGGGTGAGCACTGGGTGTTTTACACAGGGGATGAATCACTGGAATCTACTCCTGACATCATTATGGTAGCACTATATGCTAACTAATTTGGGCATAAATTGAAAATAAATAAGTAAACAACAATAACAACAACAAAAATAATTGTAAAAACTTACCTGTGAGGGCCATGGAAGTGTGGAACTCATTTTTTATAATGTTCAAAACTTCCTTAACACCATCTTCACCCTGCTCCCAAGAATGAGGGCGGGGGGGGGGGACACAAAAAGAAGCGTGAAGGAACATTCTGACCATGGGCTGAGTATCAGGTCTGGGTGTGCTCACAGCTGGGGGGGGTTGCAGAACAGGGATGTCTGCGGAATTGGAACTATGCTGGGAATACGGGGCAGCAAAGAGGAAAAGATGGGGTGAGAGCGCCTGAGAATGTGTACCCTGTGGCAGAGGAGGCGTGGGGATCCAGGCAAGGGGGGACGGGCCCTCAGAAATCTGTGGCACCTTGAGAAATGGCTAAGCTTGGAGGGCAAACCACAGGAAAGTGTGGAAACAAACAAGAAGCCCAGTATCTTCTGGCTGGGTCTCACTTTGCCACTCTCACCTTGTAGGCAAGACCCCACAGGATTGGTCTCCCCAGAAACACACACTTAGCCCCAAGGGCCAGAGCCTTGAGCACATCGTTGCCAGTTCGGATCCCACCATCCAGGTACACTTCCATTTTCCCTTTCACAGCAGCCACCACTTCTGCCAAGGCGTCAATCTGAAAAAAGAGACATGCAGGGCTGGAGGGAGTTCCATTTTCACTCTTGGGGGTCATGGGACAGAGATGGCCCCTCACCGTGGCTTAGGAACAGGAAGTCCAAGTGTGGGTGAGGTCTACCAGTGTCTTCCCTTCCCATGCCCCAGCTGTGCTTCCCTTCCCCTCCCAGAGCAGTGCAGCTGTGTCCCCAAGCCCCGGGGACTTCCTACAGGCTCTCCTTCTTGCCATTTTCTGCCCTGACAGAGCACAGCTCCTCTCTGACTCGTTCAGCTGTCTGTAGCTTGGAAGAAACTCTTGGTTCCTCTTCACATCCTAAAGGAGATATTTCCATTTATGGTGTTCAGTTTAATATTCTTTTTTTTTTTTTAATGTTTATTTATTTTGAGAGAGAGAGTATGTGTGAGGCAGAGGAGGGGCAGAGACAGAGAGGGACAGAAGATCCAAAGCAGGCTCTGTACCAACAGCAGCGAGCCCATCGCAGAGCTCAAACCCATGAACCGTGAGATCATGACCTGAGTTGAAGTCAGACGTTTAAACGCCTGAGCCACCCAGGCGTCCCTTTCCTGTTCTTGTTTCTAAAGGACGTTTTGACTTTTGATTTTCTTCTACCTTCTCTGTTTCTAGGGCGGCACAGGCAGGAGTGTTCTCCATCACTAAGGCAGTGGGTGTCGTGGGCAAAGAGAATGTGACCAGCCTTGGCCCGAGTGTCCGGACCCCAGGCTGTCTTGTGTAACTGGGCTATACCTTGTTCCCTGCACACCACACATGAACAACTTGTTCCTGGCTCCCGTGTGGGTTATCGGAGACATGGGGGGTGGGGATGGAAAAGCAGCAGTACTGTAGAAGTACGGAAAGGCAAAACTAAAGCAGCTTATCACTTGGCCTGGCTTCTCCCCAGACTTTGTCTCCCACCTTGCCTCCTCAGTCCCCGGCCTCACCGACCCATGGTGCACCAGACCGGGCTGCACCCTTCAGCGCCTCTACGTCTAAGAGGAGGGGTGATGGGAGAGTCTGGGAGGAGGGTCCTTGAGGACAGCGTTCTGGAACTGCCTCTGGGCTCCTGTTCTGTGCCTCTTGAAGGGACAACTGGAGAGGAGGAGAAAGTGGACGCCTGGGGAACTTCTGCTGCCAAAGGAATCAGTGGGAATTCTACCTCTATGCGATCCTTTGGCCTAGACTGAACAGAATATGAAATCAGGGAGGAAAGGACTTTGTACTCTAGTTTACAAGTGGAGAAGAACTGAATACATTTTATTTTTAACAAAATTTATTTAATGTTTTTATTTATTTTTGAGACAGAGAGAGACAGAGCATGAGCAGGGGAGGGGCAGAGAGAGGGGGAGACACAGAATCCGAAGCAGGTTCCAGGCTCTGAGCTGTCAGCACAGAGCCCGACGTGGGGCTCGAACTCACGGACTGTGAGATCATGACCTGAGCCAAAGTTGGACGCTTAACCGACTGAGCCACCCATGTGCCCTGAACTGAATACATTTTAAACTTACATGTGCTAACTGGCAAGAATGCATGTCCAAATAAGGGGTATTTTTATAGCCCCAGTGTGGTATTATTTGGAATATTCCTATGATGTTGTGAAAAAGAGATAAATGTATCTGTGCAAACTCTTCCAATGAGCCATATTGGACAATGGAGCTGAAGGAATTTGAGAACAAAGGAGTGAATTTGAGCCTCGGATACAGTATTGCTTTAGAGTTACTTTCAATAGGTCATGATAGGACATTCATTACAGCCTTCTGGCTACAGCTAGCTTACCCTTTTCCCAGGTCTCAGGAAGAAATACAAGGAGTGTTAGATATGGAACCTTCTAGAAATGGGAACTTCAAAGAGTCATACCCCTCACAGTGAGGCACTGGCCTCAGGCACAAAACTTAAGTGTGCCCAAACACTCAGATAAATAACATTTGAATGCAATATTTAAAAAATCAAATGGCAAACTTTGACCTGTGAGCTGAAGGGCAGCGGGTGTGTGTGTGTGTGCGCGTGTGTGCTTGTTTTTATAAATAAAATTTACTGGATCTGGGGCCAGGCCAGCAGTGAGATGAGTGGAGGTAGGTTATGCAAATACAAAGACAGATCCTATCTTTATTTAAAATGTTGATATTTTAGGGACACCTGGGTGGCTCAGTCGGTTGAGCGTCCGACTTGGGCTCAGGTCATGGTCTCATGGTGCATGGATTCGAGCCCCATGTCGGGCTCTGTGCTGACAGCTCGGAGCCTGGAGCCTGCTTCAGATTCTGTGTCTCCCTCTCTCTCTTGCCCCTCCCCTGCTCACTCTCTGTCTCTGTCTCTATCTCTCTCTGTCAAAAATAAACATTAACAAAAATGTTGATATTTTATTCACCATGGATTATTGGGCATTAATTTAAATTTTTTAAATAGTGCATTAAACTATTATTTATCTTACTAAGCTTTTCTGGCACCCTCTCAAATTTTGAGCCAGAAGTGGGTACTTCACTAGCTTCACACTAATCTCGGCACTGGCCCCCGATGACCTTGGTTTTGGTTGTTCAGTCAGATGTCTTGGGAGAAGGACATGTGGATCAGCATGATGGGGAAGGAGAAATTCTCTCTCTGGCTCCTGCCTTTACGAACAGGCATTCTCTCTTGAGGAAGTGCAGTGAAAGGTGCAGTGAGAAGTGTAGCCTCTTGCACCACGTATTACTCAGTCCTCCCCAAGGAAGCAAGAGTGGCTTAAATGATTCATGAGAGAGAGCCTACTGCATCGTGTTTTATTAGAGTTATTTCAAGGGTGAACGTTCGACTCTATTTGCTGCTTGCTGGTGATGGGCTCTTTCTTGCTTTCTGTTCCTATCTATAGACACGATTGTGACTGCCCAGGACCTGCTATAATCTTTTGCAGCCTGTTCTGCCAGTTCCTGGGTGTGTGGCAGGAAACCTGTGGGCATTCTTACAGGAATTGGGTGAGAGAGCTAGCATGTGCTCTGCAGATCTACTTTCTCCAAGGGTCATAGGTCAAGATTTGGGATGAGAAGTAGGAGGCCCGACTATTCCCTTCAATCAGCTCTTACGGAGAGGCACGGCACACAGTGCCCCTTGCTCTCCATGTGGGCTTGCCATTCTGTGTTTGTTCTCTCTCAATGAGAACCTGGAGGGTTCTCCCTTGGAAAGGAAGAAGGGGCAAGTGATTGGCACCTGAAACCTCCAAGCTTCACAAGCCTTGAAACGTACGGATTGGCTAATGAACCTTCTACATCTCCCGGAATTCATCTTCAAGACTGAGAGAGTGCTAAAAATTTAAGGACAGTGTTTGATGCTATTGTTTAAAATAGTGAAAGCATGGAAGTCGTCGGATGTTCGACCATAGGCTGTTGGTTGTATAAATTGCCCATTCCTACTCTATACCATTAAAACTGAGAGAAACATATATATTGAACTGAAGTGATGCTCTTAACACATTGGTAAGTGAAAAGAGAAAAATTACAAAACCGTATGTAGCTTTTTAAACCCAAGATGTCATCTTTGCCTTAAGAAGTAGATGAAAACCATTACCAAAATATTGTTGCTAATGAGAGTGATGAAATTAGGGGTGATTTTTATCTTTTTCTTTTTGCATATGTATATTTTATAATTTAGCTGCAGTGAACATGTTTTATTTACATAATAAAAAGGCTTGAAAGAGAGAAAAAAAAACCCACTTCCCTTTCTTAAAATAAATCAAGTAGGAATAGAAGAATCTCTTGAAAAATATAAGTGATATATGTCCATGAAAGTAAATCAACAATTCATTCCCATTTAAAGATTCTTTCTCTGCCTGCCTCCTTTTCCTCCGTAATGGGCGTACATTCAAAAGAAAGGGGGGGAATTACAGACTGTCACAGATTTTTAGAAGAGGGTTCGTATGGCATTTTTTAGTTTTACTGTGAAAGATGGTTATTTATTAGTTTAAGTGAGGCAGTGTTCCTTCCCAGGATGTGTGACATGAGAAAATATGTCCTTATACTCCATGCACACAGGCGGTCTTTGACTGAACACTTCTTCCAGAAGGTAGGAAACCTCAGCGCCTTTGGAACATCTCTCCTATTGACAGTTAACCACTAATTAACTGTGTGATCTTGGATAAGTTACTCAACATCCCTAAGCTGCAGGATCCCCATCTGTAAAAGAGTGATAATGATCCTATTCTTGTAGGACCATTGTGAGATTTAGAGATGTCGTATGTGAAGTTTGGAAAAAGAACCTGGTACACAGTAGGCTGTTAATGATGAAAAGTCCTTGCAATTCACAGGTATATCCGGATACCTAGTAAGGGAGACGAGAGTGTAGGCCAAACTCCACAGGGTACCTTCCTGTGGGCACGCATGCACACACACACACACACACACACACGCCTCTGAAGTTACCCTACTTACAGAAGCAAGAACGTCATCTAGCTGCCTTCCACCATGGTTGGAAACAATGATGCCATGGATGTTGTGCTTCACGGCTAACTCTGCGTCCTCTTTTGTCAAGATCCCTTTAAGGATAATGGGCAATCGAGTTATGCTCTGAAGCCAGGAGAGATCATTCCAGCAGATGGATGAGTCAATGGGGGACATCTGGAAATAAGGCATTGACGTTCTCTGTGGGGAAGAAATGAGAGCTTTGGGTTTTTTTAAATTTTTTTTTGAGAGAGAGAGGGAGAGAGAGCGAGCGAGCATGGGGGAGGGGCAGAAAGAGGGAGACACAGAATCCTAAGCAGGCTCCAGGCTCTGAGCTGTCAGCACAGAGCCTGACGCGGGGCTCGAACTCACAGACCGTGAGATCATGACCTGAGCCGAAGTCGGACGCTCAACCGACTGAGCCACCCAAGCGCCCCAAGAAAAGAGAACTTAGACCTGAGCTCCTTTAAGATTATTTGATCCATTCCAAAATGAGACAGTCGGATAGCCACCTTTCATGAGCCTTAAAAGAGGAGCCACAGAATCAACAACACTTCCGGCTCCTTTTCCTAACAAACTTTGTGCAAAAGAACTGCTATTTCAACTGCTTATTCATTAACCCTTAATTGTGTCCCTGCTCAATAACTATGCCGGGATCTGCAGATACAAAGGCAAATAAGACATAATCCCTACTTTAAAGGAACTTAGAATATAGTAATGAGGTGGATAACCAAAGGCATGTCTAGGCCTGTGTAGCATGTTATGTTTGAGATAGGCACAAGGTTATAAGCGCTAAGAAATACTTCAATAATCCTAAGTCAGATACTACCTCATATTTAACCTTGGCTTACCATGTGAATAACATACCCATCAATCCCAATGTGTCTCTGGGATCTGATATAAGGATTCCAGAAAATCCAAGGCTAATTTGTGGTGAATGAGTAGAACTGTTAACTCACTTGGCTGTGTATCACAGCCATTCACTAGCTGAAAAGGCCGGTATCATTATTGCTGATGCAGCCAAGGCATTCCAATGTTCCCATGATTTTCTGTCTCTGGGGCACTCCGTTGCATCTGACTAGGATTTTTTAAAAAATGTTTATTTATTTATTCTTGAGAAAGAGAGAGAGAGAGAGAATCCCAAGCAGGCTCCACACTGTCAGTACACAGCCAAATGTGGGGCTTGAACCCATGAACCATGAGGTCACGATCTGAGTTGAAACCAAAAATCGGATGCTTAATTGAGCCACCCAGGTCCCCCTGACTGTAGGGTTTTAATGGGGAAGTGGCCTTTGCAGTCACCTATTTCAGAGATTCCAAACAAGTGTGCTTTTGCAGCTCCAGGAATGAGTTCCAGGTGTAGAGAGATTCTGACCCTCAGTTCTTAAGGCAGCAGGGTGGGGCCTGGGCTGACTACACTCCATGGGCCAGTCACCCTGTCTACGAGCAGCCTCTTCAGGGGGTTAGTTAACTTAAATGTGTCATCCAAAATTATCATTTTCTTTTTTTTAATTGTTAATGTTTATTTATTTTTGAGAGAGAGAGAGAGAGAGAGAGAGAGAGAGAGACGGAGTGTGAGAGGGAGAGGGACAGAGAGAGAGAGAGAGAGAGACAGAATCCGAAGCAGGCCCCAGGCTCCAGGCTCTGAGCTGTCGGCACAGAGTCCTATGCGGGGCTCCAACTCATGGACCCTGAGATCATCACCTGAGCCAAAATCAGACACTCAACTAACTGAGCCACCCAGGCGTCCCCCAAATTGTCATTTTCTAAGTGTCCCATAAAGTAGAAAATGTAGGAAGAACTTATTTAATTTACTCTCCTATGCCATGAAGAAATCCTTTCCGATGCTTTCCTATTTCTTAGCGCCCAGCCCTGGCCTGAACACTTCTTTCTGGTGACAAGTGGATAGCGCCAGCAGTGAGGACATTGTGTGTTACGTTCTGTTCGCCTGGAAGCCTTGGACAGCAGGAAACGTGGCATCTGCAGCGTCTGGCAAGAGCAGGCATTCCATGAACTTTCGTGGAAAGAGAGAAGGGAGGAAGGAGAAGAGGAAATCTGCCTCCTGTAATGCCTGCCCGTCGGATCTGGTATCTTTCCTACCTCCTTAGGTGAGTGAAGGTCTTTGAGCAGTAAGTTCAGCTTTAAGTCCAGTTGGTTTCGGATGTCATGTCGCCTGTTGCCCAGTTTGGGCACATCCACAGTGATGACCAGAGCTCTGAAACCCAGGGATTCCACCCTCTGGACCAGCTGTTTGCTGAGCTGCCGGTCTGGATGCACGTAGAGTTGGAACCACCGGAGGCCCCTGGGGGCAGTAGCAGCAATGTCCTCCAGGGCACAGGTGGCAAATGTGCTGGTGATGTAGCAGACCCCGGCTGCTTGGGCCGCTGCAAAGCAAACAGTACAGCTCAAGTGGGAGGGCAGGATTCTGGAAGGGGCTCAGAAGCCCTCCGAGTCTGTGCCGCTCTGACCAGCTTGCCCTGACAGTGAAGGTAAAGCTTGACTTCATTCTGCTTCCCACTAGGGCAGGAGGGAGAGGGGGCCTTAGATCAAGCTGGGAGGCCCAATCCTGTCTGGGTCCCCTGCTGTATAACCCGTCTTCCAAACCCTGTTGTCCATGGTTGTTATTTCCAGCTGGAGGTGTCACTTAGTCCCCAGAACCATGTTGGACCTGCTACAGCTTTCAGATGGGAGAATGGGCTGCTTGTGAACTTGTTAAGGAAACAGAAGGGAACCAAGGGTGAGGAAATGTAATTCTAGTGGAGAAGGCTGAGCTTTGTCCTGGGAAAAGCATGCTATCTGAGTTAGAAAAATGCCGACTCCTCCCCTTCTTAGTTGTGTGGCCTTGGGTCTCATTTTCTTCGTCTGTAAAATGGGGGAGGGGGGGCTACTACTACCTCTCCTACAGAGTTGTTGGGATATTAAACAAGATACTAGATATGGAAGCATTTTTAAAATTACTAAGTGATGTGCTGTACATATGTTAGTGATAACGAGGTTGGCGAGGGTGGTGGTGACAGTGATGTTGACACTGCGACATATTTCTCATTTCCTACTTTAATCATTGTTTTCAGTAGGATTCTCCAGCAGGTTAATGTCACTACCATTCAGCAGCCCATGGGCAGAGAATCTGGACTAATCAAGATTTAATATTTTGGGGCACCTGGGTGGCTCAAGTCGGTTCAGCGGCCAACTCTTGATTTCAGCTCAGGTCACGATCTCACGGTTGGTGAGTTCGAGCCCCACATTGGACTTTGTGCTAACGACTCGAAGCCTGCTTGGGATTCTCTTTCCTTCACTCTGTCCCTCTCTTCCCCTCAAAATAGATGAGTGAGTAAATAAATAAATAAATAACTTTATAAAAAAGGTTTAATATTTTCAATCCTTAATGTCAACAGGAGATATCCCATTCTTTTGCCCCACTCTAAAAACAACACCACACGTTCAAGCATGAACATTTGGGAAAGTAGTCATTGTCCTGTGGGACATTCGTATTTCAGCCTGGCCAGACTGGGTTCCTAACCAGACAGATGTCATTTGCGACTCTAGAATCCTTGGATTCATTACTTCCTCTATCACAGAGTCAAAGGAAAAGATCCCACAGAGGCCCTGGGCAACCTGCAAATAAATTATTTCCTAGATTTGGCCTATAGTAAAGATTATAAAGGGAGT
Source organism: Panthera uncia (assembly GCF_023721935.1). Classification (NCBI taxonomy): domain Eukaryota; kingdom Metazoa; phylum Chordata; class Mammalia; order Carnivora; family Felidae; genus Panthera; species Panthera uncia. The sequence goes on from NW_026057585.1 coordinate 4,648,457, forward strand.
CATAAGACTATTTTTAGCCTCTCACCTCCCTTCTTCCTTCTCTTCTCTCTCTTTCTCTCTCTCTTTGGCAGAGAGGGATGAGAGAAGAGAATAAGGGGCTCCTAAGAAGAAGACACACCCAATAAAAGCCTTTTTGTCATATAAGATGATGAAATCAATCAATGAGAAGGGAAGCACAACATTGGGGCAGGAACACCTGTCAGGGCCTTTGTTAGGATATCATGCCATGAATCCCTCCTCATCCTAAATCCAGAGACCATTCAGCTCCAGCCCTGACCCACGAGAGGCCAGAGAGAGCCCTGTCTTTGAAGTCACACTGAGAACCCCTTTCCCCACAGACTACGGTGGCCTAGACCCCTCCTTTGAAGGATGGCTTGCTCGATTTCCACATCCATTTATCCTTAGCCACCTCTCTAACCACCCATTATTATGGAAATGGATGTTTTCTCACTCTTAGGTGAAATGTTATACAAACATAGCGTTAAGCATCCTTTTTCCCACATACTCCTTAATTGTGGCCAGATTGCTGTCCCTGAACTCCTTCTAAGAGAAATCCTGCTACTGCTCTGAAGGACACTTGCGTGCTTCGGGGCCCCCAGGGAAGGGAGCCTCAAGGTGTGGTTGGTTCATACCTCTGGCTGTGCTCATTTCTCCATCCGGCCAGACGAGGCAGTGGAAACCCGTGGGTGAGATGCAAATGGGGGCAGTGATTTCCTCCCCTTGGATTGTGGTCCGGGTGTCCACGTTTACCACATTTTTCAGGTACCGGGGACGGAGGCGGATTCTGTGCTTAGCAACAAAGAGTTTTCTGTTGGTGGTGTTATGTGCAGGTGCTGCCTGGTGCCGGGCCTCCAGATTCCCATGCAGGAATACACCAGACTGAGACCCAAGAAATCTCTGGGGGTGGGGGGTCAGTGGGCTCATTAGGCCACATAGACCAACTTTCCTTCAGAAAGCCTTTCTCAACACCCTGGCCCACCTTAACCCCACTTTCTCTAAACCCCCAGTGCACCTATGGTTCATATTGCCTCTGACCTTGCTCTGGCACAGGTCTGTGCCTTTGAGTTTTGTCTGTCTGAGCAGACTCTCACACTTGGATGCTTTGGTTGATTTACCATACCTAGCAAGAATTAGAAAGGAAAAGAATAAGCAGGAAGGAGTTCGAGGATCTTCCCTCATGGGTTACAAACAAGCCTCTATAAAGTAAGAAAAGGTCACCGAAGGAGGACAAATCCCAGAGCATAATCATGGCGGAGGTTTGGTTTTGTTTTGTTTGTTTTTGTTTTTTGCTAGAGGCTAATTCATTTGAAGATTTGACTTGACTACCTCTTTAGAAGAAGGCGGGGAGATTCATAAATCATAAATATATAAAACACACTTTTAAGTCCAATAGATACTTAGCCTCAGGGTCCAAAAATGCTTGTTTTTCACAAAATATCATACACAAATGTAGAAAGGTTTGCTAGAAATACTGGTTGTACAAACTTGTGTTACTTCGTGAAATGAAGTAGTAATCCAAATTTCATCATTGTCTCACAGAAGCAAAATGAGATAAAGCAAGGAAGGGGCCTAAAGGTAGTACTAAACAAGTATGAAAATACAGAACATCGCGTTCACCTTGTATCCCATTTTTCAGTTTCCTCCTTACCTCTCTACTACAGGGGTCAGCAAACTTTTTCTGTAAAGGGCCAGATAGTAAGTATTTTGGGTTTTGTGGACCATGCATCTGTCACAGTTATTCAGCTCTGCTGTTGTGATGCAAAAGCAGCTGTAGCCAATACGTCGATGACAAATGTAATTTAAATGGTTGGGGCTAATAAAACTTTATAAACCCCGAAATTTGAATTTCATATAATTTTTACATGTCACAAATTACCATTCTTCTTTCGATTTTTTTCAACCATTTAAAGATGGGAAACAAAAATTCTTAGCTTGTGGACCATCCAAAATTAGGTGGTGGGCCCAATGTGGCCTGTGGGCTCGTTGCTGCCCCGTGTTCTGCCTGCTGCTGTTCCAGCCCAGTTCTTTTCCCTTGAAATCAACCTCCTTCCACCCCTAAGACTCTTTGGGTGTCCATATGTCCCATGGACATATTTCTCGATGTACAGTCTCTCCTTCCAGCCAGAAGTTTAGGAACTCAGGAGATTTAGGCTTACCCAGCCAGCTTCTCCTCCGGGCCCAGGTAACTGGGGACCCTGGACTCTTGTCCTATCTTGTCAGGTGGCAGAGTTGCTGGGATAGAGGGAGGGTGACTCACGCTAGTTCTGCAGAGCCACTAAGATAAGTTTTTTCTCCATCCATTCTCTTCCCAACCACCTGCCCACTCCCCACCAAAAAAAAAAAAAAAAAAAAAAAAAAAAAATTAGCCTCTGGCAAAGCCCAAAATGAATATATCTTGAGTACTTTGTGTCCTCTGCAGGCAAAAAGCAGGGCTGCTATGTTCCAAGGACCTCTCAACTGGTGCACATGAACTTAACAATAGAAAGGATACAGAAGACCAGACCTTTTAAAGGCTGCGATGTTGTCATCCCGCGTGAAGCTGTCATCTGCTCCGCCTTCAATAAAATCCCAAGTTGACTTGGGCAGACGCTCCCGGGCAAAAGCCTGAAAGTCTGTCAAACATGCCAAAGGCATTTCTGGACCTTCAGAAGAAAATCCAAAACCAAACAAAGACCCGGTCAGAATATGTCAGAAATAGAGGACAGGGTGAATGTGGGGGGCTCTGTATGGCCTGGTGCTATTTGGATTCAGCATTAACTCCCTTGGATTCCTTCTTTCAATGAGGGTAACTGCCAAAGATGCCGACCCCACTGCTTCCATTCTACCACCCCCATTCCCAGCTGCTGATTGTCTGGCTTTCTAAATATCCCTCACGTCTGTCCCCTCATCTCTACATCCGCCACCTCAGGTCCAGTTGAGGCCTTGCCATTTCTTGTAAGATTATTACAAAAGCTTCTTATCTTTGTCTCCTAGCCTCCAGATTCACTGTCTATCTTGTCTCCCTCCAGCTTCTGGGATCTTTCTGAAACACGAGTCTGATCAAGTGCCCCTATGATGCCGTTCACAGCTTTCTTGGACCAGCTCCTAACTCTCACCAACTTCATCTCTATGTGGCTTTTCCTTGTCATTTGAGTCACTATGAACATTTCCTGAACTTGCCCAAGGGCTCTTTCCTACCTCTGTGCCTTTGGGGGAGGAGATCCATCAGGCTGGGGAAATTGGGGCTGAACTGATAACTATCACCTGGGAGTTCCCAGGCATCTCTGGGTGAACTAATTGCTTGGGGCTCTGCTTGACATCAGGGAGAAAGCTGACTGTTTTTGACTCCTTGGCTGGGTCACCGAACATGTTCGCTTTGAGACCAAGAAAACAACTATGTGACCTGCACTCAACCTATGTGACCCCCAATCTGCAGCAGACCTGGAACCCGGTGCTTCTGATAAACCCCTCACTCCCCTAAAAGAGGAAAGAAGGTAGAGTTTGAGGATAAATCCCTCTAGTAGGGGCAAGGACAGGGGTAAGTCTAGCTGCAGAGATGCTAAGGGCCCTGGTTGCGGTCAGAGACAGCATGTGGGGCTCCTTCATAAGAGGATTCCAGTAGGAAAGGCTGAGAAATCTGTACTTCATAGTCCTGGGCATCTCCTTGGCAGCTGGCAGTGGGGTAAAAATTAACCAAAAAAGTCTGTGAGTAGAAATGGAATGACTTTTAAATCATTGACTGAGGGATAGGGATTGCCCCCAGGAGCTAGGGCTTCAAACATGAATGGAGTGGTTCCTCTAGTGGACAAGGGGCCAAGGAGGCCAGATGAAATATGGAGTGTTGGAGATCTTGGTGGGGGCAGGGATGGGACAGAACTGGCTGGAAGGCATCCAGGGCCACACCAGAATCTAGTCAAGTCAAACAGAGAAGTAGCCCCAAACATCTACCCAAGGGGCTAAGCAGAAAGAAGTTATGGCAGGCAGAAACAAAGCCCCTGGGATGTGCAGTGGGTTCTGGATGGGGAGGATAGCAGCAGGAATTTGGAGCACAGCCATAGAGCTTTTTATAAGCAATACACTTTGTCAGTGGGTGGGCAGGGTGTTGTTGAGGTGCTGAGTTGAGTTTGACAAAGCACAGGAACCACATCTAATTTATCTCATCCCTGTCCGACCCTTCAAAGTCTCAGTGACTTTGGCCAAATGAATTAATCATTGTATTTATCCATCTGTATTGTGATCACTGATTTAAACCTTTCTGTGCACAAAAGAGTTAACATAACAGGCTCCAGAATGCTATCCCCCGAAAAGCCTGCTTGCAAAGTTAGACCTTGGTTAGAGTCTGGGAACTTGGATTTCAAGAAGGTTCCCAGTACTCCCTGATAAGAATGGCATGGCTCACTGTGTCTAAACTGTACAAACAACATAGTTTATGCTGAACATCTGCTTTCTCTCTGAGAGTTTAGAGTTTTGGCATGAGTTTGGCAGAGAATGTCAATATGACCAGCCCCCAACAAAAAGCCTCGGGCAATGAGTCTCTAAAATGAGCCTCCCTGGTGGTCAATGCTTCACGCATGTTGTCACAACTCACGGCTGGAGGAATTAAGTGCATCCTGTGTAATGCCACTGAGAGCAGACTCTTGCAAGCTTACACCTGTTTCCCTCTAGATTTTGCCCCATGAGCCTTTTCCCTTTGCTAGTTTTGCTTCTCATTCCTTCTCTGTAATTAATCATAGCTTCAACTACATGTTATGTCCTATGAGTCTTCCTAGCGAATCACTGGATTGGGACCCCCTCCCCCCACCAACATGCTTTGAATCCCCAGGCATTAGGATAGTATGTGACAGTGAGTTGCTGTTCATGAATGTTCATTACTTGAATTTAACATTCCCCTGTCTGTCCTTTCTCTGCCTTGTTGGATGAGAATTCTCCACCAGGTTTCTACTCCTGATGTCTCAACAAATTCTCCATATTCTATATATTACACACTCACAGAAATGCTCTTCTGCAGCTTTCTAGCATGAAACCCCAACAACACTTGAGTCTAATCCAAGAGAAATGGCTTAGACTCACTCAGAATTACTTGCCTGGAATAGTGGGGATGAAAGCATCTGGAAGCTGCTTGGAAAGAAAGAAATAAGGCAGCATCTTTATAGATACCAAACACTTTGTTATCACATTTCTGTTTGCTGTTTCTTTTTCTACTATTTTCTTTCTACTTCCCTGTGAAGTAGACAGAGAAGGTATTAGTGTCTTCATTTTGCATTTGAAGAGAATGAGGCCTTGGATATGGAATAAATTCTGAAAGATTAGGCAGTAAATTATGACAAGGGAAGGGTCGGAGTCATGCCTTCCGGTAGCCCCTAAGGATAGACATTCTCTTTTTTTGCTTTCATGGTGCCGGGCAAAATAGTTGGTTCACATAAATTACTTGTTTTATTGAATTTACAATAATTTTGTAGGGTGAAATTTTTTACAGCTTAGTAAAGTACTGAGCCCGTTATTTTTATTAGAGGTCCAATATAAGGCCTGTAGTTGAACAGAAGGACAACTTCATTGTTCAAAGCTTTCCCCAAATTTGGAAGAAAGACTTAGCACTCCATGTTTTTATGTATCTCCGTTTGATCAATACCAGACTTAAAGCCACCAGGAATTCAAGCAAGGATCCAGGTTATCTAATGGTTTTCTTGTATTCCCATTTTATTTGATCTCTGCTGCATTATCTTTTCTTCTTTTCTCCCCTATCCCAACTGCCCAAGAGGAAGAGAAAGCAGAGGAAGCATAAAGAGGGTAAAAGTCTTTGGTGCACTGACCAAGAGCCTTAGCTCCTTGTAGTTCATGTAATTTCTTCAGGCTTTTTGTCTCTTGGTAGAAAATGGCGAAGTACAACTAGCATATGAGTGATAAGAAAGCGCAAATATAAAAGCAAGGACATTCAGTGGTACCCGTTGCTAATGACTCGAAGTTCAAACAGCTTTCCCTGATGGGGGAAGAAAGAATGACATAGACTATAACCAGTAGGCGTTTCAAGGCAGATAATTTGCCATTTGATCTAATGCAATTAGGCTAGATAAACAAGTTGTCTTTCTTTGAAGATTTTAAATGATTCATAATACATGTTGATGTCACTTGAGGAATCTGGGATATCGGAGCTTCTATTTGTGTGAGAAACCCCTAGGTGTTCTTTAAGAGATCTCAGGGCGGAACTCACAGGGCAGGTCATTGAGATATAAGGGAAGCCAAGTCTGCCTCTGAGGGCCCAACTCCAGGTGCAAGTGCTTGATGCTGAAAGGTGGTGTCCTTCAAGACCCTCTGGCTTGGTCCCCAAGCCAGAACTTAAGCCAAGTTTTTCATTGGAATGGTAGAGATAACATCAAGGCTACACTTTGGGGACCTTGCCTGAGAGATTATACCAGTCAAGGTTGGCTGAAAGTGCTTTAATCACTGTATATGAAGTGACAGCCTCAAGGAGAGTGGCTGCAAAGCCTACAGCCATCACCATAGCAACGGCAGCCCTGGGAGGGGAGCGCAGGGCTGGGGCCACAGTGAGGACAATGCCAGTAACTGAGGCACATGAGTCCCCAGGGAGTCCTCCAAATGGGGCAGAAAGGTCAGGGTATAGGAGTTGGAATTCTAGAAATATTTGGTCAGATATCAGAGTGTCCCTAACCCTGGAGTGGCCTAAGGAACCAAGACTTACATCTGCGTAGGAGTGAGGGGACACGGGGCCAGCCTAGTTGTTTCTGTCAGCCTGGGATCAGTTCTGGCCTTTCTCCTGAGCCCTCACACAGTATGAGTGAGGACGCAGGACCCCTTCCAGGCCACGGTGGCCCAAACATCCTACTCCCCATGGTGGAGCATGACTACAGGCCAGGAGAAGTTTAATCACTGAAAAGGAAAACAAGCTAATAGGAGTGGTTGCGGGGTGGTGGGCTGAAGAGGAGAGATGATTATTGCAAAAAACGGAACAGAGCAAAACAAAAAATGGCCACCATGACCTGGAAGGGGTCTGAGCTATTGTGACATTAGCGACTCACTGGCCCACCTCCCCAGGCCACAAGGACCACAGATCCTGCCTGGTGAGGATTAGAAGACAATCAGAGCGGAGAGGGACTTCAGAGGGAGGAAGAAATGTGAGCAAGCTCATACCAGAGCAGAATTGAAAAACAACCTAGGTCTCCTATCCGCGCTCAGTGCCCTTGCAGTCCCTTCCGGATAGTCTGGTAGTGGTACCTGGAATTCACTTCTTATTTGAGAACTAGCTTCTCAGCCTAGACCTAAGCCTTCCAGAGATTGATCTACCCTGGATCGTTCCAGTTCCTCCTGTACTCCTTCTGCCCCGGCTTGGTTAGCCCACAGCGGCCCGAAAGAGCTGAAGTTCGAGGTGTAGCACAAATCGGACTAGTGGCCAGGTCAGGGAACTAGTGGCTGCAGCAGACTGAGAGGTGGCCTGCTTTGGGGAGGTTACTGACACTTACTAGTGATATGATTGCCAGCAAGTTACTTCCTCTCCCTGGGCCTCAGTTCCTCATTTGAAAGCTGTAGGTTTTCATATGTTCCCATTTAATCTCTACCAGCTTTGAAGGCACCAGAAATTAAAGGTTGGGCTGAGGTCCTTGGGGTTTTCACATCCTGTGCTTCCCTGGCCCTTACATGCAAAGACCTGGTTTAGATGTGGCTGTTAACATTCTAGTTCACCATGTACTTCATAGCAGTGAAGTACAGGATGGAATGAGCCCATCATTAGGCTGTTTCCTAACACCAAGTAGCTGGGTACTCACAGCCTTCCTTCCCTCTTGCCTCTCAGCCTTGACGCCTCTCTTTTTAGAAGCTGTTCTTCTAAATAGCTATCATAGCTACTTAGTAATATCTATCTTACTCCATATGTATACCTCTTCCTCCTTGCTCAGTGTATCCAAACCACTGGCTGATTTTTTTTTTCCCCAGGGAATCTTTCTCACTTCTTCCCTTTCCCTGATCTTTCCCATTTCCTTGCCTTTTCTGTTTGCAAACCAAAAATAACTCCATCATGGTCGATAAGATTAGTGCTACATAGTCCCTTGGATCACGAACAAAACAGTTTGGGGCACCTGGATGGCTTAGTCAGTTAAGCATTGAACTTTGGCTCAGGTCATGATCTCGCGGTTCGTGAGTTCAAGCCCCATGTCAGGCTCTGTGCTGACAGCTTAGAGCCCGGAGCCTACTTTGGATTCTGTGTCTCCCTCTCTCTCTGCCCCTCCCTCACTCAATCTCTGTCTCTTTCTCTTTCAAAAAATAAAGATTTAAAAAATTTTTTAAAAAGTTTAAAATTTTTGAAGTCACATTAGACCAAATAAAGAGCCTTCATAACCTTTGAAAACACCCTCTTCTTTCTCTAAGTAAGCCTGCTTTCCTTATTGCCATCATTTATGAAAAATAAAAGAAACTATCTATTACATAATATTCTTAGTTTTCGGTTTTGGCCAATGACTAGCAATGCAACAGCATTGCTTTATACTCATTTGCATTGCAAATATGCCCATTTTCTGCTACTTTGCAAATCAAGTGGGTATTTCCAGTGACCTGGGAATCCAACCACTATTTTAATAGCATTCTTTCTGTGGGAAAATATGTGTTGAGTCCCAAACAAATGACTTCCAAGTAGAGTTTTGGAGCACAGCCATGTTGTAAGTTGTGTGCTTTCTATGGGGTGTTGGAGACTGTTGAGAGCACACGGGGAGACATTGATCCAAGTGCTCATAAGGTGTTTTGAAAGGTTGGGGATTTTCTAATTCTGTTAAGCAGTGGGATCATTTGATTACACAAAGACCCTTGGAGACAGCATCATGGCTCCTTGATAATAAAATGTCGATCAAATTGCAACCGTTTATCACGTGCTTCATGATGTCATGCACTATATAGATTGTTTTATGTGCGTTAGTATTTCACCCCTTACGATAATTCCCAAACACAAATGTTATTCCCATTTCACTGATGAGAGACCAGAAGCTCAGAGAGATTACTTAGTTAATACTTTACCCAACATCACTCATGTGGTAATGTTCTGACTTCCATAGCCTGGAGCTTAAACATCATGAAGAGAAGCAAATGTGTACAGCCAAGTGTGGTTTATAGAGTGAGAGAGTTGGCATTTAAATGCCATGGGCATATGTAGCTTTGCTCCCTCCCCTCAACAAGATGCAATTCAAGTAAGAAAATTCCAAAAGAAAAGAAAAGAAAAGAAAATTTCATTATTTAGCTGGTCATAAACAATAACGAGTTAAGCAGTTAAGCAGTCTTAGCAATCTAAACGCACTCTTACATATACTATTCCATTGGATGCTCACAATAACCCAGTGAGATCATGATCAGAGAGTAGATGTACAACAATCCCATTTTATAGATGAAAAAATTAAAACCCAGAGGATCCAGGTGAATTACCTATGCTCACACAATGAAAAGAACAAAGTCTGACCAGGAATCCTTTTGACTTGCCGTGGCTATAGTGGAGCTGCTTTAGAGTGTTAGTGGTGCCTTAGGAGACATTCAGGTCTGTCTTGCAGGGTTGGGAGAGCTGCATAAAGTGGGCTTGGCCACAGTTCCCACACAATCTAGCCTATCGGGAAACGTGTCCCGGATGGAGGTCACTGCTCTCACCTCTTCATTTGCTCAAACAGGATGGAGGGTGCAAAACAGATCTCAGAAACTACACAAATGATTACAATGAGCTTTGACCTCTACTCTTTTTACCATGGACTTGAGGTGTTGGAGGTACATTTCTGTCTGATGGTGGTAGTCCCTGGGAGGACGTAGCAGGAGAGAGATGAGAAAGGACAAGGCCATTGGAAATGGGGAAAACCAGCTATGGAATGGCCCTGTCTCTCTTTGCCTTCCTCCTAGCACTCTCACTAGGGCAATGACTCTGGACTGGATTTCTGAAGGCCATTGCTTTCAGTTGCTCATGATGTTCCGAAAGGCATTCATAGCGGAAGGAGTCCATGGAGTCGAGAAGATAGACTCTCATAAGCTTTGAAACTTGGCCCACGGGGGCTCAAGCCTCAGCTCTGCTACTTGCTCACCGTGGTTCCATGACAAAGTTGTTTGTGAAAGAATATTAAGGCCTATCCCATAGGGCCCACATGAGGACTAAACACCACAGTCCGTGTCAAGTTCTTGTGCCGTCACAAGTGCCTTATGTAGAGTAGTCATCAATAAATGGTAGATCCAAGTGCATTACTCTCCATGTTGATGACATGTGCATTCTCGTCTGAGGCTCTGGAGGTGAAAGTTGCTTCAGTTCTGTGACAGCATCATTGAAACCCTGTGTCATGTTTACTTATCAGTTCATCCAACAAGATTCACTGAGTACACACTGTCAGCCAGGAAGGCAGAGATGTTTACTACTCATCATATGTTCTCTGACATTTCCTTCCCAGTTGCTAAAAGATAGACAGGGCTATATGACTAATTCTGGCCAGTGGGTTGGGGCGGAAGTGACATGTGTCAAATCTTGGGCCAGGAATTTAAGAACCGATGCGTGCCCCTTCATCTTTCTCTTCTTCTGCTACAACAATGTGGAGGCCCTGTTCCCCAGAAGACATAGCTATAAAATAAAGGCAGCTTGGGTCTCTGAAGCACCATTTGGACAGGAGTAGATCAGTTGATTTCATATGAGCAAGACATAAATATTTATGTGCTAACCCACTAAGATTTCAGGGTTTATTCTCTATGACAGCACAACAAGCCTAACTAATATATCCAGGTGTTGTGCTGAACAATAGAGATTGAAAAACTTACATGATGTCAATCTCTGCTCTCAAGAAGCTTACAGTTGAAGGAGACAGACTTCAATAGCTCATTCTCGGTTAGTTGCTATGGCATAGAGGGTAACAGGAGTCCTTTTCTGGGGGAAGGGTACTATCCGGAGATTTAGGAATATTCCTATTTTTTTCTCAATAATGTTTCTCAACGTCTCACAGATGATGTTCTACTACCATTTAGTTTAGACAAGCTCCAATTCTTGGCTATCCATAAAATGAGGATATGACTATCTTAATAGAGACCTTGTATGACTAAAAGGATCTTATAAAATGCAGAGTAACCTAGTGATTAAGAGTCAAGTTTTGGGAGTTTTGCTTCCTGTTTGGATGTAGAAGATCACAAAAAGCTATTTCTCCTCTGATTCTATTTCTAGACTCTCTAATTTGTTCCACTGATCCATTGGTCCATCTTTCTACCAATACCATGCTGACTTAATCACTGTTCTTGGGCAGTTCCCTCCAGATTGGTCTATAGATTCCGTCTGACCCAATCACACTCCCAGAAGGCTCTGCATTGGAGGGAATTGGTATCTAGTTCCATGCAAGCTTATTTTTCAAAGAAACTACCCTGGTCCAGTTGTTTGAGAAGTTAACTTCTTTGCCTTTTAGAAGTGATAGCCATGTCACTGGTTTCCTCTGCTGGTGGTCAGGAAGCAATGGTCAAGTTATAAAGGACATGCCCAAAGGCTGAGACTTTTCCCTCTTAAGGACACCCATAAATATTCCATTGAGTTAAGACTTAACTTTGCTAAACATATCCTTCTCTGTAGTGTCTTTGAAGCAAAGCTTTCCTTTGATAGTTGCCTGGAGTCCCCCTACTTACCTGTCTCTACACAGCCCCTTTTTGCTGGATCATTCACCTTGGAAGCTCACAGTCAGCACCTATGATGCTCACATAGTCTCTGACCTCTCTCCTAGATCTCCTGCGACTTCGTCTCCTTCTCTTGTTGCAAGCACACAGAAGACACCCAGTAACAAACCTGAGATTAGCGTCTTCCAGTCCTTGGGAAAAGTGGTGTCCAGAGGAAGCTGATGGGAGCCTGGCTTGCTGCTGGATGTGGTAGGGAGCAGTAGGTCACTACCTATAACTCTATGAGTTCAGAAGAGGTTCAAGGCTACAAGTTAATCTTCCAGCTTGGAAGTAAATGAGCAACTAGGCCAGACCAAGGTTAATTTTGAAATGAACTCTGGGGGCTTTGCAAGGTCACTTCCAATTTAAGTGATTTCATTACAAAATTAGACTGCAAAATAAAATAGTTGCCTATTTGCTCCCAAGCCATGTATGTTCCCAATTTATCAAAGATGGTTCAGAAAAGGGAGCGGGTGATTTCAGGTGGAGAATTACAAAAGCCTCTGTGTTGTAAAGGAAAGGCTTGGTTGGGGAGGTTTACTGAAGGTCAGTAATTAAGTCCAATTAATAATTGTCCAGGTCCTTCCCTTTGGGCCAGTCCCCATCTCCTTGTCACATCTCCTTAGTACCGTAACAACAATGAACATTTCAGTGCTTACAATGTGCTTGACGTGTCGCCTGCATTATTTCACTTGATCCTCACCACAGTCATACGGGCAGATGTTATTTTCCCCATTTTTTCAGAAGAGAAAATGAGGCTATTTAACTTGCCCTGTTATCCATAGTGAGCAGAGTTGGGATTTGACTCTAGCCTGCAGCCACCGTTCAGTGACATGTGGAAATTGCAGGCAATTCTGCGGACCAGGGCAGTGGGATTTGTCTGTCTTCTAGGGTTTTTTAGACCTCTTTTAGAGCAAAAAAAATAACTTCCCTGCTGATTTGCTATACCTTGCCCACAGGCTCTTCCACTAGATTTGCTTGGAGAGGAATTGCTATCAATTGTCTTACCACCAGATGGCAGTGTTACCTCAGAAATGCTTTTCAAAGAGCCCATACCCTGGGATCTGGAAATTCCATAGCAATTTTTACTCCCCCACAGTCAGCCTCTAGGCGGTGCCCACAGTCAGCTCTTCCAACACCTGGCCTGCTCATTGTCTCCTGAGCCGGACTTTCCATTGCGGTTTTCCAATCTTGAATCACGTCCCTAACTTCCAGGAGACACTAGTGTAGTGGTCAGAACACAGACACCAGAGAATAATACCCAAGCTCAAATCGGTGATCCCTTCCTTCATTTCTCTGTGTGTCAGTTTCCTCCTAACATCTCCCACACTTTACTAAGAAGTAAGTGGGTTAATGCTTTTCAGGGTCTGTTAATAGATACAACATATAGGTCTCATAACTAGATTTGTAGTTTGAGTCTAGTTGAAAGTAGATTTTCAAGTTTGAACCTAAAACAGGGTTTGGGGGACATTTTGAATTTGATCACTGAGCTAAGGAGCCTCCTCTTTTCCAAAGGGACACACAGTCATGCCAGCTTTCACTGCTTTAGCCTAAGAGCATCAATCTCAGTGGAGGGCTCGAGGGCCACATGTGAGATGATGCAGGATTCTACCAGCAGAGCACTGATGGGAGAGCCATTGGCATCTTGAAGAGGGTTTGCATCCTTGGGAAGGTTTATGTTGATCAAGGACCAACCATAACTTACATATGAGTTAGGTGGCAGGGGAGGGATGGTTGGAGCTGGGAAGTTTCTTCTATTGAGAAAGCAACAATATCCTCCCTACGGTCACCTCGTACTGTGACATCCTCCTGCTGAGACCACCAGAGGGCCTCATAGCTGACCTGTGATACGGTGTGCAAAGGGCCTGGCACTGTGCTTAGTACTAGTAAGTGCCCAATAAATGGTAGTTAGTATTATTGTCAATAATAGTAATAAAACATTTGCAGAGTATTGGCTATATGCCTGACAGTGTTCTAAGGTATTAACTCACGAGGTAGGGATCAACTTTATCCCCATTTTATGGATGAGAAAACTGAGGCACATAGAGGTAAAATAAGTTGTCCAAGATCACATAGCTAACAAGCAGCAGCACCAGGATCCAAAGCTAGGCAATCTGGGCTCAGAGTTCACACTGGTAAATATTTGGCTATTAATTAATCCAAAGACAGCAGCCGAGAAGAGACTGGAGGAGAAAGAGAGAGGTTCTGGCTGGGGTGACCAAGGAAGTGAGTGATCTGAATAAACAGGAGTTTCAGCTGGCCCTTTATTTTTTATTTTATTTTATTTTTTACATTTTTTACTTATTTTGAGAGAGAGAAAGAGAGTGGGGGGAGGGGAGCAGAGAGAGAGAGAATCCCAAGCAGGCTTCGTGCTGTCAGCCCAGAGCCCGATGTGGGGCTGTGAGATCCTGACCTGAGCTGAAATCGAGAGCCAGACGCTTAACTGACTGAGCCACCCGGGCACCCCTCATCTGGCCCGTTAACATACATTCAAATCTATTTTCTGCTCCCAACCCCAGTCCTTGGGCCTGAAGTTGAGCCCAGGGGTCTTGTTCCTACATAAATGGGGGCAGGGGTAGTCAGCTGAGGCCTCAGACCTACTGAACCAGAGCCCGGTGGGATTGGGGACCAGTGGCCCCACTAGTGAGGGACTCTTAGAGACTGGCCGCGGTACCAGGAAAACGTTCATGCCTCACTGGCTAACGTTTGCCTCTACTTGCACAAAAACACATTGTTTACACGCCTCTGCTATTCCTTCTTCCTGGAATATTCCCATTACTCCCATTTGTCCTTAGGACTGAATCGGTGGGGGCGCCTGGGTGGCTGAGTCAGTTAAGCCTCCGACTTCAGCTCAGGTCAAGATCTCATGGTTTGTGAGTTCCAGCCCTGCATCGGGCTCGCTGCTGTCAGCGCAGAGCCTGGAGCCTGCTTTGGATCCTCTGTCTCCCTCTCTCTCCCTGCCCCTCTCCCGCTCTCATTCTCTCTCTCAAAAGTAAATGAACATTAAAAAGCAAAGACTGAATTGATGTGCCTACCTATCCATGAAGCATTCCCCAGTGCTTCCAGGCAGAGCTGGCTGCGTGCATGTGCGTGTGTGTGTGTGCGTGTGTGTGAAATTCATCACACTGCACTCCAGTTGGCCCACTATAGTGGTGGCATTTGCAGGATTTTGAGTCCCTTGAGGCCAGAAACCATGTTGTATTCATTCTTGAATCCCAATGCCCAGCACAGAGCCTGGCACACGGTAGGCACATGACGATTATGTGTTGTAGGATTGGGGAACAGATATTACAACCTGAATTCTCAAAGATGCAGGCAAAGAATGCAGTCAGCATCATTCGTGCCCATTCCTACCCGCTTCGCCCTCCTCTTCCTCCTCTCTACCACGGGTCCGACTGGAGGAGTGTGGCCAGTTTAATGCAAAGGTCAGGATATCTTTGGCTCCTGGACTGCTGACTGATGTTCACATTCCTGAACTTGCAATAACCTCAGTAGATCCAGGGGCCAAATTCCAAGTGAGCGCACCAGGTTTTGTTGATGCAATCAGTTTCCTGGGAGGTCGCTTTATTAAGTCCTAAGGTTCTGATCGGCCCCCTAGCCCCTCGCTCACATACCACCACACCACTGACTCCCACTGGAGCCCACCACGGTGACGCTGAATGAGCCGCATTAGGCCTGCCACGCCACTGTGGCTAAGAGGAGTCTTTGGTGCCTCTGGAAAGCGGCTGCCTGAGACTGCCCTTCTCCTTCCACCCTGCCACACTGAATTTGCAAGTGCTCTTTCCCTGAAAGTGTTCTGTGCGTGCTCATGGCTCCTTCTGTGAAGTAGGGGAATTCAGGCTCCGTGAATGTGCCACCTGGCTGTTCTGCTGGGGGGGTGACAGCAAACATTTGTTGGGCTTTGAACCTCTTTGGTCCACAAGCTGGATCTGCTTCGTAGAATCATGGGTTGGTTATCGTTTTAAACATTAAGCTGTAGTTGTACCCCAATGCCCCAGGCCCCCACCCCAACGATTTCCACTAAGGATTGACTGTGATTCTTGGTCCCTTAAAGCCTGAGGCATGAGAAAAGTGCCAGAGAAAGCAGGAGCAGAGGTAGACACAGCTATGGTCTCCCAGTTGCTGAAACAGTCTTAGGTTTCGTTTTTAAACATTCTAATATAATTTGCACATAATAAGACAAACTCATTTGAAGCGTGCAGTTGGGTGCGTTTTGACAAAACTGGTGAAACCACTGACACAATCAAGATGTTGGATATTTTTGTCACCACAGAAGATGTTCTATTTCTTCCCAGTCAATGCCCTCCCAGCCACAGCAGTGAGCTGTGCTCTGATTTCTATCACTTTGGTTGAGAGTTTTGCCTGTTCTAGAACTTTAATTTATTGGAATCACTGAAACGATTATTTATGTATGTTTAGCTTCTTTCACTCAACAAAATGCTTTGGAGATTCGCCTCTGTTGTTGCTTGTATGAGTAGTTTATTTTTGTGTTGTTGCTTAGTGTTGTTCTGTTATATTAGCATACCGCACATATGTTGTCCATGACCCTGTAGGTGGGCATTTGGTTTGTGACCAGTTTGGGGGTTTATTATGAATGGAAGTGCTATGGACATACCTATACCATTCTTTTTTAAATTTTTTTAATGTTTATTTTTGAGACAGAGAGAGACAGAGAGAGGGGGGGTGGGCAGAGAGAAAGGGAGACAAGAATCCAAAGCAGGCTCCAGGCTCTGAGCTGTCAGCACAGAGCCCGACACGGGGCTCGAACTCACGAGCTGTGAGATCATGACCTGAGCCAAAGTCAGACGCTCAACCGACTGAGCCACCCAGGCGCCCCCTCACCCCCCCATACAATTCTTTTTGTGACATGTTTTTACTTCTCTTCCATAGATGCCCAAAAGTAAAGTTGCTGAGTCACAGAGTAGGCGTATTTTTAACTTTGTTACAGAAACTTCTTCCAAGTGGTTATACCATTTCACATTCCCAACCCCACAGTATGAAATTTTTAGTTCTTCGGCTTCATATAGGCTTTGTTCTGCTAGTGCACAGTTACCACTTGGAACCGTTCAAAGAACCGTAACATTGGTTCTTACAAACAGATTTCAGAGTGTTCTGTCCCCAAGAGATGCTTCATACTTGTTGGGAAAAGGATTTGCCACTCTCTTGGACCTTAGAAGCAGCATGCAAAATTAGGAAGGGTATCCAAGGGGCAATAAAGGAGGAAGGCAATACAGCTTAGCCCACCATGCAGGATCAAACCCAACAAGCAATTTGATGACAGGTGTTCAAGCCAGATCACCCTCAGATTCAAGAGTGGCTTTGCAACAAGTCACTATCCCATTCCTGGGTAATCAGAGAAATTTATTTGCAGTCCGTTAGCTAATTGTTCCCATACTGAGCACGGATCTTAACGAAATGCCCTAAATGACATTTACATTTCTAGTCTGTTATGAAACAGTGGATAATTTACCGTGCTCATATCCTGCCAGGAGGGTCGCTTTAATTTGCGGCTGATTTCTGACATCCCTAAAACAAGATGTTGGGTAAAGATCACAAGGCGATAGGTAAATGGAAGGTACAGACTCTGCAGTCAGGATAGGGACGCATCACACGCCAGCTGCATGGAATTTAGCACGTCATGTCACTTCTGGCGTCAAGTCCCCCAAAACCAAAGTGGGAACGGTGATTCCTATTTCTACCCACCTTCCTGCTAGGACAGGTGTGAGGTTCAAATAAGATACAGCTGCATTCAAACCCTGACTTGGCCACGTCCTACCAAACCTTGACTGCGTTCCTTATTTAACTTCCCAAATTTGGGTTTTAATCTCTGTAAAGTGAAGACAAGTGACTACCTGGCAAGGTAGTTACAAGAATCAGGTGATGTATGGAAAGCACCTATTCAGCCGCCTACGGGCGCCCTCAACCAAAAGGCAGCTTTCTCAAATGGCACAGCCACTCAGCTGACAACTCACTGTCCAATTAGGCACGATGTCCTCCTGAGAAGGCTCGCAAGGTGACAGCCACAGTGCCTGGGGTGTGATGTAACCCGAGTCACATGCCGCCACCCTCTTTCCAACTCAAATAGCAGATAAACTTGCTCTTGGCTCCCATCTCCGTGAGTGGGGAGTTCTCATCCCTCCCCTCTCAGCTTCCGTGGGTTCTCAGCACCTTTCCGTTTTCTTCTGGTTCTTCCCGAGTTCTTCGGTTCTTAGGTTCTTCGGTGGCTTCTGCTGAATTCTCAGTCTTCACTTGTGTCTCCCCTCGTGACACTGTCCCACTTGCATTCTTCACTGATCCCAGCAGGGATTTTACCGTCTCCTTTTGTCTTCCATGAAAGTTATTTCCTCTTATCTTATTACACGCAAATAACCAGGTTGGTCTGCTGTTATTTATCTGAATACAAGGTTTTATTCCAGTGTGCACCTGTATTTTTGCTCTTGTATTTTCCTGCCCTTCTCGTAGAGAATGGCTTCTGATATTTTTACTTCTCTTAAATTCACAATCATTTAACGTAGGTGCACGCATGTGACCCAATGATGTGTTCTAGTTTGTTTGCCTATGGATACACACATATCGAAACACAGTTTTACAGGTCACATGCTACCGTGTTTTAATCATTACGTTAAAGTCAGGACATCATATTGATTTTTATAAAAATGTGCACAGGTAGGTATATTACCTGTGGAGTTAATTATGGGATGGGAAAAGGGGGCAAAAACCAAATCTATATTACAAAAAGGGGGCATTGGTTCTGACAGTGTTGAGAACCAATGCTGTGGGTATTGTCTGGGTGAAATAGAGCGATATCTTTCCATGCCTATGGCTTCTGGTAACTGCTCTGGTTAGAGTAGGGGTGTCGGATGTGAGCCCCACAGCACAGGGTGAGGTCTGGTTGGGACCCTGCGTGAGCCCCAAGTATTTCTGCATGCCAGCCACTTCCTGGTCTTCCACTAGATGCCAGCAGCACCCCAGGAGACTGGATGGCTGTGCCGTAAGGCTCTGGGAGTTTCCAAAACAGCACAAGGAAAGTTGCTCTGGCTGGCTGGCTGCTCATAGCATCTCGATTGCCCCGTTCCCTACCTGCTCCGGTTCCGGAACAACAGGGTCAAGCTTAGGCACACAGCAACACATCAAGTGGGATCCAGAGGGTAACCACCGACGGGATCCCAGCGTCTATGCCGATGGCCTTGCTGACCCACCCGCTCCCTCACCCACCCACAGAGTACATCTGCTGGAGACTGACCATAAATATTTACCTTTCATTAAACATGTCGTCACTGCCATTCACTCAGAGTATCAAGAGCGCCACGCACAAGCCAGGGCTGGAGCTCGGCAAGGGGAAACGGTGATCCTGCAGTTCCTTCTAATGGCTAGAAAGCAGTCCTTTGCATCCTGACCCCAACCAGAAGTTGGGGTGAGGCTCTCTGTCTGTTCTGAGACCCATCTTGGCCTTGGGTTTTGCTGAATGGAATCAAAAAAGGATGAATACTTTCTAGAAGTAAGAATACCTCCCTCTGGGTTCCTAAGGATGTGATGATAATATGACCCGGAGACCCAGAAGGACACGGACAAATGATATGAAGGAGTGCTGTCTGAGAGAACTTTAGTGATGCTCCTATAGGAGCCACCAGCCACAGGTGGTGAGTGGGCACCTGAAGGGTAGCTCGTGTGACTGAGAACTGAATTTTACGTTTTACTCAATATTAACTAATTGAAATTTAAATAGCCATCTGTGACTGGTGGCTACTGTATTGAGCATGTAGATATGAGATAAAGGCAAAAATCACAGGACTCCACAGTGTCAAATGCTATACTGGATGTGTAGATGCCTATGTGTATGTATTTTATACAATACATACGTAACTCACATATGTGTGATTTGCATGTAATTTAAATATATGTAAGTGAGAACCCAACCCTCAGAGTGGTGGTTGAAGTTGGACCTGGAACTAGAAGCCACAATGTCATTGGGAATGGATAGGCTGACAACGAGGGGAGGAGAATCTGCCGTAAAGAATATGATGAGCCAACTGGTTGGGGCCAGGAGTTTCCTAAGACACAGAGATTGAAAGGAGTCCCTCCCCACCAGAAAGAGAGAAGTCAGGATGTAAGTGCCAGAGAAGGAACAAAAGGAGGTGACCAAAGAAAGACAACTGAGGTTATCAAGGCCCCTCCTCTCCGTAAGGATGATGGATTTCAGGGATAAGTGGAGGGGCAAACATACAGCAAAAAGAGCTGGGGGCAGGCAGTCCAGGAAAGGAAAAAGAAGGAAGCCCTCCTTCTGGTGGGAAGGTGGGTGCCGTGGGGACAGCTGGGACAGACATCAGTGGAAGCTGCTGCATGCGTGTTCATTCCTTCAGCACCTGAGTGAGACTCAAGGCATGCAGAACTGGGCAGCAAGAGGAATTTTCAAAGACCATTGAAATCTACTGGTTTAATACATATCCCATGTAAGTTCCTTTTAATTACAGTTATTTTAATAATTCTTATTAGGAGAGTAAGCAAGGCAGTCGGACCATACCGATTCCAAGTAATATACAGGGTACTGTGGGAGGGAATCCATCAGTGAGGTCAGAGAAGAAGCACCTCATTCAAAAGTCACATGGATTGTGCCATTGGATCTCCAGAACAACATTCTGTAGTGGGTGTTATGGGTTTCACAGCTGAGGAAACTGAGGCTCGGAAAAGATAAGAAGCTTACTCAAGAGCATGCAACTAGGAAGAAGCAGACCTCAGTTTTATACCAAGATCTTAGTATTTTGTGTCTAGTGTTCACATTCAGTGGAATTAAACACATTCTAAACATTTGCACATTCTTGCTTATAATAAACAAATAGTCACATGATTGGAGAAGAATATGAAATTAAGATCTTATAGACATTGGGGTTTTTTTCTTTTGTTTATCGAGGTGTAATTGACATACAATGTTTATAGACGTCGTTTTTTATAACCCCCTTGAGTAACTTTTAGATATCAAATAGTTTTCCCCCTAGGTTTTGTTTTATATTTAAATTACTTTTATTGAAATAAAGTTGGTATATAACATAAGTTTCAGGTGTTCAAAAATATGATTTGATATATGTATACACTACCAAGTGATCACCATAAATGTAGTTACCATCCGTCACTATATAATTGAGCCCCTTCACCAATTTCACTCCCCCTCAATCCCCTTCCCCTCTGGCAGCCACCAATCTATTCTCTGTGAGTTTATCTTTGTTTTGTTTTGTTTGTTCATTTGTTTTGTTTTTTAGATTCCACATGTAAGTGAAATCATACAGTATTTGTCTTTCTGACTTATTTTGCTTAGCATAAAATTCTCAAGGTCCATCTATAGTGTTGCAAACGGCAAGATTTCTTTCTTTTTTATGGCTGAGTAGTATTCCATTGTATATATATCATAACTTCTTTATCCATTCATCCATTGAGGGACACTTAGGTTGTTTCCATATCTTGGCTATTGTAAATAATTCAGCAATGAACATGGGGTGCATATATTTTTTGAATTAATGTTTTCATATTCTTCAGATAAATACCCAGAGGTGAGATAATTAGATCATATGGTATTCCTATTCCTAATTTTTTGAGGAATCTCTGTACTGTTTTCCACGGTGGCTGTACCAATTTACATTCCCACCAAAGGTATCTAAGGGTTCCCTTTTGTCCACATCCCCTCCAACACTTATTTCTTGTCTTTTTGATGATAGTCCTTTTAACAAATTGAGGCAATATCTCATTGTGGTTTCAATTGACATTTCCCTGATAATTAGTGATGTTGAACATCTTTTCATGTGCCTGTGGGCCATCTGTATGTCTTCTTTGGAAACATGTCTCTTCAGATCCTCTGCCCATTTTAAAATCAGGTTGTTTGTTTTTGTTATTGAGCTATATGAGTTATTTATATATTTTGGATATTATACCCTAATTGGATATATAATTTGCAAATATCTTCTTTCAGTAGGCTGCCTTTTGTTTTGTTGATATTTTTCCTTCACTGTGCAGAAGCTTTTAAATTTTATATAGTCTAATTTAAAATTTTTTTGCTTTTGTTTCCTTTGTCTTTGGGGTCAAATCCAAAAAAAAAAAATTGCTCAGACCAATGACAAGGAGCTTACTACTTATGTTTTCTTCTACAATTTTTATAGTTTGAGGTCTTACCTTCAACTCTTTAATCCATTTTGAGTTAATTTTTGTGCATGGTGTATAGGTAGTGGTTTGGTTTAATTCTTTTGCATGTAGCTGTCCAGTTTTCTCAACATCATTTACTGAAGAGATTGTTCTTTCCCCATTGCAAGTACTTGGCTCGGTAAATTAATTTACAGTATTTGTGTGAGTTTGTTTCTGGGATCACTATTCTGTTCCCATGATCTATGTGTCTGTTTCTATGCCAGTGCCAGTGCTTTGCTTACTATAGCTTCATAGTATGTTGGAAATTTGGGAGCATAATACTTCTAGCTTTGTTCTTTCTTAATATTGATTTGGCTATTTGGGGTCTTCTGTTGTTCCATAGAAATTTTAGAGTTATTTCTTCTAATTTTTCAAAAATGCCATTGGGATATTGATTGGAGTTGCATTGAATCTGTAGATTGCTTTGGGTAGGACAGACATTTTAATAATGTTAATTCTTTTAATCCATGAACATGGGAGCTCTTTCCACTTATTTATGTCTTCTTCAATTTCATCAATGCTTTATAGTTTTCAACGGACAGGTCTTTTACCTCTTTGGTTAAATTTGTTCCAAGGTATTTTATTCTTTTTGATGGAATTGTAAATTGGATTATTTTCTTCATTTCTCTTTCTGATAGTTCATTATTAGTGTATAGAAATGCAACGAATTTCTGTATATTGATTTTGTATCCTGCAACTTTACTGAATTCATTGATTAGTTCTAATCATTTTTTGATGGAGTCTTTAAGATTTTCTATGTATAGTATCATGTCATCTGCAAATAGTGACAGTTTTACTTCTTTTCTGATTTAGATGACTTTTATTATTTTTCTTGCCTAATTGCTATGGATGGGACTTCAATACTAAATAAATATTTATGTTTAAATATTTAAATATGTTTAAATATAAATGTTAAATAAAAAATGGTGAGAGTGGGCATTCTTGTCCTGTTCCTGATCTTAGAGGAAAAGCTTTCAGCTTTTCACCATTGAGTACGATATTAGTTGTGGGTTTCTCATATATGGCCTTTATTATATTAAGGAACATTTCCCTTTATATGCACTTTGTTGAGAGTTTTTATCATGAATGGATGTTGAGTTTTGTCAAATGCATTTTCTGCATCTATTGAGATGACCATTTGATTTTTATCCTTCATTTTGTTAATGTGGTGTATCATGTTGCTCAGTTTGTGGGCGTTGAACCATCCTTACCTTTCTGGAATAAATGTCACTTGATAATGGCATATCTTTTTGATGTTGTGGGGGGTATTTTGTTGTTGTTGAGGATTTTTCAATCTATATTCATCAGGGATATTGGCCTGTAATTTTTTTTTTTTTTCTCTCCTTGTCTGGTTTTGATATCAGGGTAATGCTGGCCTTGTAAACTGAGTTTTGGAAGCATTCCCTCCTCTTTAAATTTTTGGAAGAGCTTGAGAAAGATAGATATTAAATCTTCTTTGAATGTTTGTTAGAATTCACCGGTGAAGCCATCTGGTCCTTGACTTTGGTTTTTTGGGATGTTTTTGATTACTGCTTCAATCTCCTTACTAGTAATCAGTCTATTCAAATTTTCTATTTCTTTCTGATTCAGTCTTGGCGATTGTATGTTTTTAGGAATGTATCCATTTCTTCTAGTTGTCCAATTTGTTGGTATATAATTGTTTGTAGTAGCCTTTGTATTTCTTTGGTATTGTAACTTCTCCTCTTTCATTTCTGATTTTCTTTATTTGAATCCTCTCTCTTTTTTGCTTAGTGAGTGTAGCTAAAAGTTGGTCAATTTTGCTTTCCAGAGAAAAGCTTTATCTTTTCAGAGAACCAGCTCTCAGTTTCGTTGACTTTCTTTTAGTCTCTATTTCATTTATCTCTACTCTGATCTTTATTATTTTCTTTCTCCTATTAATTTTGGGCTTCATTTTTTCTTCTCTTTTTAGTTCCTTTAGGTGTAGAGTTAGATTGTTTATTTGAGATTTTTCCTGTTTCTTGAGGTAGACTCACATTGCTATAAACTTCCCTCTTAAAACTGCTTTTGCTGTATCTGATAAACTTTGTACTGCTAAATTTCCATTTTCATTTGTCTCTGAGTGTTTTAAAAATATCTCCTTTGAGGGGTGCCTGGGTGGCTTAGTCAGTTGAGCGTGATCAGATGATCACGATCATGATCAGATCATGATCTTGTGGTTCATGGGTTTGAGCCCCGCATGAGTCTCTGTGCTAATAGCTCAAAGCTTGGAGCCTGTTTCAGATTCTGTGTCTCCCTCTCTCTGCCCCTCCCTGCTCGCACTCTGTCTCTGTCTCTCAGTCAAAAATAAAATAAATATTTTAAAAAATTCTCCTTTGATTTTTTTTGTTGACCTAATGGTTGTTCAATAGCATGTTGTTTAATCTTCACATATTTGTCATTTTTTCCAGTTTTTCTTTCTGTAATTGATGCTTGATATGATTTTAATCTTCTTGAATTTATTGAGTTGTGTTTTATGACCAACGTGATCTATCCTGGACAATGTTCTATGTGAGCTTGAAAAGAATGTGTAGTCTGCTGCTTTGGGATTAGATTTTCTGTATATATCTATCAGGTCCATCTGATATAATGTGTCAGATGGCTGATGTTTCATTATTGATTTTCTCTCTGTATGATCCATCTATTGATGAAAGGAGGGTATTAAGGTCCCCTACTATTACTGTATTGCTCTCAGTTTCTTCCTTTAGGTCTGTTAATATTCACTTTATATATTTAGGTGCTTTTACGTTGGGTACATAAATATTTACAAGTGTTATATACACTTTTTGGATTGACAGTTTTATCATTATATAATGTCCTTAATTTATTCTTACAGTCTTTATTTTGAAGTTTATTTTGTTTAATTGTAGCTTTCTTTTCACTTCCATTTGCATGGAGTATCTTTTTTCATCCCTTTACTTTCAGTCTGTGTGTGTCCTTGGGTCTGAAGTGAGTCTCTTGCAGTCAACATATAGATCAGTCTTGTTTTTTGTTTTGTTTGTTTGTTTTTTAAAAAGTTTTTTTAATGTTTATTTATTTTGAGAGAGAGAGAGACAGAGCGTGAGGAGGGGAGGGGCAGAGAGAGAGGGAGACATAGAATCTGAAGCAGGCTCCAGTCTCCAAGCCATCAGCATAGAACCTGACACAGGGCTCAAACCCACGAGCAAGATCATGACCTGAGCTGAAGTTAGATGCCCAACCGACCAACCGAGCCACGCAGGCACCCCTGTTTGTTTGTTTTTATCCATTTAGCCACTTTTATGTCTTTTGGTTGGAGAATTTAGTTCATTTACATTTTAAAGTAATTTTTGATAGGTATATACTTATTGTCATTTGTTTGTTTTCTGGTTGTTATTGTAGTTCCTCTCTGTTCCCTTCTTTTGCTCTCTTCCCTTGTGGTTTGGTGATTTCCTTTAGTGTTATGTTTATATTTCATTCTCATTGTCTTTTGTGTATCTACTATGGGTTTTTGTTTTGTGGTTACCATGAGGTTCACATATAACATTATATAATATTATATATATATCCATTTTAAGTTGAT
Organism: Panthera uncia; assembly: GCF_023721935.1. Taxonomy (NCBI): domain Eukaryota; kingdom Metazoa; phylum Chordata; class Mammalia; order Carnivora; family Felidae; genus Panthera; species Panthera uncia. Next base: position 4,673,787 of record NW_026057585.1, read on the forward strand.
AGCACCTTAAGTTTGAATGCATTCCAATTTTTTTTTTACTCTCCTCACCACTTGTTTTATTTTTGATGTCATATTTTACATTGTTTTATTTTGTTTATCTTTTAAATATAGTTAATTTTATCACTTTTGTTTTTAATCTTCTTAGTCACTTTGTAGTGGTTAATCCACTACCTTTATTATATATTCACCTTTACCAGTGAGATTTTTACTTTCATATGTTTTCTTGTTATTAATTAGTACCTTTTATTTTAAGCTTAAACAAGTCCTTTTAACATTTCTAAAGCTGGTTTAGTAGTAGTGATGAATAACTTTAGTTTTTCTTGTTTGGAAAACTCTTATACAATAGTTTTTTTAAAAAGCTTATTTATTTATTTTGAGAGAGAGTGGGGGGAGGGGCAGAGAGAGAAGGAAAGAATCCTAAGCAGGCTCTGTGTTGTCAGCCCAGAGCCCAACATGGGGCTTGATCCCACAAACTGTGAGATCATTCTGAATGACCTTACCAGGTAGAATATTCTTAGTTGGAAGTTTTTTCCTTTCAGTCCTTTGAATATATCAAGCCAATACCTTCTGGCCTGCAACGTTTCTGCTGAAAAATGAACTGGTAGTCTTGTGTGTGTGTGTGGGGGGGGGGGGGGGCTTTTAATATCCTCTCTTTAACTTTTGACATTTTAATTATAATGTGTCTTGGTGTAGATCTTTTGGATTCATCTTATTTGGAACTTTATGTGCTTCCTAGAGTAAAATGTCTGTTTTCTTGCCCAAGTTAGGGAAGTTCTTAGCCATTATTTCTTCAAATAAGTTTCTTACCCCTTTTCTTTCTTCTCCTTTGGGACCCTTATAATGCAGATGTTATACTGCTTGACATTGTCCCACAGGTCCCTTAAGTATCTTTACTTTTTAAAATTCTTTTTTATTTTTGCTGTCCTCTTTTGGCTGATTTCCACTGCCCTGTTTTCCAGGTCACTTATCCATTCTTCTACTTCATCCAACAACAATCTGCTGTAGCACAGTTTTCAGTTCTGTGATTTCTGTTTGGTACTTGTTTAATGTTTTCTATTTCTTTGTTGATGTTCTATGTTCATTCTTTCTTTCCCTGAGTTCAGTGAGCATCGTTATGACCATTACTTTGATCTCTATCAGGTAGATTACTTATTTCTGTTTCTTATTTTCTGTCTTTTTTCTGAGGTTTTGTCTTGTTTTAATTTGGAACATATTTTTCTGTTTACTCATTTTGCTTGACTTTATGTTTCCACATATCAGGCAAAACAACTATCTCTTCTAGTCTTGAAAGAGTGGCCTTGTGTAGGAGATGAAACTTATCATTCAACCATTTCCTAGCTTTTGTTTGTTTCTTGAACTTTTGTGATTATCTAAGTCACCTGGTTTGTCCTTGAAAGGTCGCAGTTATTGAAGATGTGCCAAGATCCATCAGTGTTCCAAAGGGAAGGATCACAGACAGTGCCTAGTTTCAGGTTAATCATAAACCAGATCCTCAGGCAGAAGCTTTTAAAGTATGCCCTGTGGGTTGGCAATTAAACACTGTGCTGACCTCCAGACCAGGATATCTGAAGGTGTCCCCTGGGTGACAGTTGCAAAAATCATGGCTTTACACATATGTCTAAGCTCCTTTTGGGAAGTATCGGTGAGCTGTTGTGAGGCCAGGGGAGGGTGCTAATATGGTGTCTTTCTAGCTACATTCCCTGGGAGCACCTCTGTAGTCTGAAGGCAAACCTGAAACTGCCCCTCAGGCTGAGCACTAAGACAAGGAATAGGCCTTTTTCACATGAAGAATGAGGGTGTATTTCAGTCTGCTGTTTGTGCAGTGCTTAGGGCACGGTAGCCTGCCAAAAATTGTCTCTCTGATTGTTTCAGACCCCTGCGGCCCAGAAATGCAATCCCCCTGGCCACCAGATTTATGGTGGGCTGCGTGTGCTTGCTGGTTGTGGCAGCATGGGGGAGGGGATCTCAGCTGGTCCCTGCGGTGGGACCAGCAGTGGCTGTGATACATGGGGGGCTGGGCATTACCACTGGAGCCGGCAGGCTGGGTGGATGTGAGGAGAATGAAAATGGTACCTACCAGCGCCAGCATCAAAAAGGCAGAGGTGAATGCAAATTTGGCACCCATCAGTGCCTAAGTCCTTGGAGAAAGTCCCAGTAGGTTACTGTCTGTCTTGCAGATGCTTTCAGATGAGCAAATGAGTGTCCTTTGCATATGGTGTAGTTGCCTTTCAAACTCTTTCTTTTGCACTGGGCTTCTGGGGTGAATGAGCCCTTTAAGAGCAGATTTCCTGTTTCCTATACTCCTGAAAGTAAGCTCCACTGGTTTTCATGGCCAGACACTTTGTGGCTTATCTCTCCGGTGTGGCTCCCATGGGTTGGGGTGCCTCACGTGGGACACAAAACACCCACTCCTCAGAGATGAACTCTGTGTTATGAGATCCCTCCCAACTGAGGGTTGCCATTCCTGGGGTGGAGTTTCTTGCAAAACCGTGTCTCCACCTCTTCCACCTGTCTCACTGTAGCCCTTTTATCCTTTGTTGTGGAGACACTGTTCAGCTATATTTCAGGTCCTTTTCTGAGGGAACTGTCGCATATGTACCTCTAGATTTGTTGTGTTCTTGGGATGAGGTAAGTTTAGGATCCTTCTACATTGCCATCTTGAACCCTCCCCTCCCCCTAGGTTTTAAATAGTAGTAGTAGGGAATAGTTTGAGCTGTCGACCTCTGAGTCATGGGCCCAGCACCTTCCATGCTCCATTCTACAGTGTGGCTATTTATCAAATGATAATGATGATGTTAATTAAATTACAATATCACAACCATTGACAGTCCCATATTCCAATGAGAAAGATACAGCTATGCCCCTACCTAACCAAAGCAGAACTATTATCAGTGCAACTGGCTTTTTTTTTAAAATGTTTGTTTATTTTTGAGAGAGAGAGACAGAGACAGACTGAAAGCAGGGGAGGGGCTGAGAGAGAGGGAGACACAGAATCTGAAGTAGGTTCTGGGCTCTGAGCTGTCAGCACAGAGCCCCATGTGGGGCTTGAATTCACGGGCTGTGAGATCATGACCTGAGCCAAAGTCAGAGGCTTAACTGACTTAGCCACCCAGGCGCCCCAGTGCCATTGGCTTTTGTTTTAAAGAGGGGGTTGTTTACAGCCTCGTTGCTCAAGCTGAAGCAAAGGAAAATGGAGTACCTTAAGGTGAGCTGTTCATTCAATAGGTGCATCCTGGGTGCCTTTGTGTGGCCTGTAGTGTTATAGGTGTTATCTACATTCTTGTCATTTTAGTACTCAGACGTCCTTCAGAGCCTCCTGGGAATTTCACACTCACTCACTTGACATTTAGGATTCTTCATGTCTAGCCTGGACTTGCCAGTGAGGGCCACCACATCTATCCCTAGAAGCATGATCCTGGCTGGTTTGGCTTTGCTACCTGGCTACATGGCCACCCCTCATTGCTTCCTAGGCATCCTTCTTGCAGCTGTGTACTCAAACACCCCAGAAAGTGGGGGACCACTCCTTCATCAAGGGTACACATGTACAAAGCTCTCTTATATGTAGAAATCTTCTATGATACCTAGTGGCCTTGGCTGTGGAAAAGTCTCTGAGAAACCAAATTTAGGAAAAGTCCACGAAGCCTGTTGAAGCTATTGTCAACCATGTGAATTGCAATAAACTCTCTGAGAAGCTAATGGAAAATAAAAACATTTTTTGGTAATTACTAGTTTGGTAAATTGATCTTTTAACAAATTAATGATTTTACAAAACTGATTTTCTTGGCTCATTTGTTTTCAGCCAATTGGGTTTGTGATTTTTTTTTCTTGCTGGTTTTGCTTCCCTGTTCCTAGGAAGCAATGAGGCAGTGTAGAAGAATTCTGAACTAGAGGAGAAGCAGTTTAGAATTATGATGATGTGTGCAGAGTCAACTAAAACAAGGACAGTGAGATTCAAGTTCACAAGGGGGCGTGTTTCACCTGCCCTCCCCCTCATCCCTTTGACTTCTCCTTTCTCTGTTCCATATCTGTCCTGTTTATGGACCCCTTAGTATGCACAGTGAGTTCATCTCTGATTCCCCATAATACTCATACCACTGTCTTGAGCAGAATAGTGTCTGTTGATTAAACAGACAGAACTTTATTTAAGGACCCATTTTTATCTTCAGTCTGAATCCAGGCTGAAAGTTTTATTCTGGTGTAAATGACAAAGGGGCTTGGGTAAAATGACTGAACCACATCAGCCTTCTTTCCAGAAAGCATTAAAGTGAAGAGAAAAGAGATTTGAGAATGTAGACATATGGCTTCTCTCCCTGACTCTGTCTGGTTCCACATTCTGGAAGATACCCCCAAAGTTCCCTGCTTTTTGGGGGGTTTGTTTATCATGTAAAATGAGACTGAGTGGGGCACCTGGGTGGCTCAGTCGGTTAAGCGTCCAACTTCAGCTCAGGTCATGATCTCATGGTTCGTGAGTTCAAGCCCCACATGAGGCTCTGTGCTGACAGCTCAGAGGCTGGAGCCTACTTCAGATTCTGTGTCTCCCTCTCTCTCTGCCCCAATTCCACTCACACTCTCTCTCTCAAAAATAAACGTTAAAAAATTTTTTTAAATGAGACCGAGCTTACAATGAACCAGGACCTCATATAACAAGTAAACAGGGAATCAGAACTAGAATGCTTGGTATTTGGACCAGGTAGGGGTAGGGAGTGAAAACACTAATACTTACCTTTCTTCTTTTTCTTAATTATGGAAATCACACAGTCAGATAAAAATCCTTGTTTCTGCTTCTTCCAATGAAGATTTATGAGGTTATCCTAGGGGTTGTTTGCTGGAGCGCTGCAGAGAGAAATACTAATTTTATAAACTGATACAATGTCCACAACTCCACATGAAAATGAATTTAGGGACCACCAAACCTGGACAGGTCCCAGAGCTGTACGGAGCCCTGATAAATGAATAGAACCACATTATAAGGTTCTCCAGAGAGTGGGGACAAAAGGAACCGATTGTTTTTCTGAAATACACTAGCAAGAATGCAAGCCTTAATTAACGAAGCTCAAGGTTAATTTTTCTTGCTGGCTTTTTCTCTAAAAGACAAATAATAAGAAATGAGTGAGGTTGAAAGCAAATGAGAACCATATTTGTAAAGCAAAGCATAGTCAAACTTTTGGCTGGGATGGTTGCAAAGAGCTAAAGTTCTTTAATCATCTTACTCGAGATGTAGCCAAAAAATGCAATTTGAATCCCTTTCTTTCTCTCTCTCTCTCTTTCCCTCTCTCTCTCTCCCCCCCTCACTCACACACACACACACACACACACACACATTTCCACACCGTACCCTCCTCCTTTTTCACTGCAGATGAATCAAGATGGTGGAGACAGGATATGATGAGAACCATCCCTGCTCTTCACCTACTTTATAGAAGCCTTTGGCAATTGGTAATCTTTGCTGCCATGGTTTGGGGAATCCATCTCTCAATTCTTATTCTTTCAACATTCATTGTGCATTATGAATTGGATGCAAGGAGCTAATAAGCAGCCAGAATAGGTAATGTACTGTGAATATGCAGAGATGGCAAGTTATTTAAGATCCAGATTCTTCTCACGGATGGTTTTTCTAGAAGAAGATGAACCAGTTTGGGCCTAAAAGAACGCTACTACTCATCACCCATCTTCTACTCCTGAAACCAATATTGCGCTGTATGTTGGCTAACTAAAAACAAAAAGAACATTACCACATTTGAAGGTGGGGTTGGGACGGAAAGTGACAACTTTGCTAGAGTTAAAACAGTGTCTTGTTAGCTAACAAATTGATGAAACACAGAAGGTTTCCCTGTGTCAGACAGTTAGCCAGGTCTACTTTACACGGAAGCAGAACTGATGGTTGAATATAGTGGTGTGATTTCAGGATGGTTCAGTAGATACTCTATCTTACCCCACTCTACGGTACCTCAGGGTTTGTTCTAGGTTTGAAATATTACTACTGTCTTTGTTAACATAGAGACAGAGGACGTATCATTCTGGCTTTATGGATGTGGGCTAAGATATGGGCCCTGCTAATGAAACCTAACTTAGACTGATATCAGATAAATCTGATGTACAGGAACATTTTTGCTCAGCTCATGGTGTTTCCGTTTGTTAAAGGGAGCTCATTCAGTGTAACTCCTGGGTTCTTTCAGTTCATTATTCATACTTCCCCCAGGGGGGATGGAGTCTCTTAACTGCCTGATATATCTGGACATGCTCAGCTCAGTGCCACCCATGTTCCTCTTGGACTGAGTTGTTCACACAGAGGAAGCATTTTATTCTGCTCTTCTAGGGGAGGGATTATTTTCCTCACTGGGTCCAGTTTTGGCAGATCCATTTGATCTGCCACATCCTGCAGACCTGGACCCTATTAGAAACAAAGGGTATTTTTATCTCCATTTGCCAGTTAATCTGTACAGAGCATGGACAGAAAAGAGGGTGCTCTATATTGGGCTCCCTCAGATACCCCAGCATGGCTTAAATGTCCAGAAACATGAATGAGAACTTGAACATTTAGTTCTGATCCTGGTTCTGTCTTTCCTTACAGGTTTGAAATTGGGCAGATCTATAACCTTACAATGCTTCAGTCTTATTGAATGTGAAACCAGCTCATAAAATCATGACCTCATAATTATATGTGTAATTGGATGCCACTCCAAGGCTTATGTTTATATAATAAGAGACTTTTTTCCAGCCAGAGAAGCTTCCAGGGCTCTGTACAGGCAGATCCTGAGGAATGTCTCTGTTAGTTACATAACAGATGGCTGATCAGGTTATCATTTTCTGAGAGGATATAATTGGACCTCTTTTGAACCTTCATAAAACTGCCTATCTCCTTGGAAATGGAAACTCTGGTAAGGGTCTAGAATTATTTGCAAAAGGATCTCAGGGGCCTTCTGAGAAAACAAGGCCTGAGGATCTCAACCCTGTGTCCCAAGGATCAAAGTTATAGTGATCTACCAGAGGTGGACCAATTAGCCATAACCAGAGCCAGGGATGGGGAAGGTCTGTGAAGTCCCTCAAAATGAAACTATATTGAGGAAAGGAGGAATGAGGTTGATTGCCTGAACTCAACATAAAGCCAGTGATCCGTGGGTCAGTAAACAAGGACCACACTAATTCTATCTAACAACCACAAAATATTGGTGGAAAAACCAATAAGCACCATTTAGGTCAGGAGTCTGCTGGTTGATTAGGGGCTAATGATCTATACTGGGCTCAGCTGTGTGGTTCTGCTGATCCCCAGTAGGCTTGTTCAAGTATATACTGGTTTGTTGGAGCTCAGCTAACCTAGACTGGTCTTGGTTGACATGGCTCAACTCAGTTCCACAAACATAAACGCATGAGGTTTCTTATGGCTTAGTCTCAGAATTGGTACACTATCACTTGCTCTTTATTTATTGGCCAAGGCAAGTCACATGGACAAATCCAAATTTAAGAGGCAAATTTAATAGACTCTGCCTTTTAGTGAGGAAAACTCCCAAGATACATGGCAAAGGACATGAATATGAATGTAGGGAGAGGTGGAGACTTGGGACCAATGATGCTGTCTATCCGTGTTGGGGGGTGAATTGGGCACATCCTGGTAAGGTCCATACTGGGAGCACCTCCAGACACAGTGCTCCGGCACCAATGTTTGTGATCTGGAGATTGATGGATGAACAAGGCAATGTGAGCTCAAAAGAGTTGTAATCTTTACATAGAGGACAAGTAGCTGTCAAGTCATGAAGAGCCACCAGTGATTGTGGTGGATGCCAGGTTCTCATCCCAGAAAATAATTACAAACCTTTTTGCAACTGTGTGAGCACCTGGAACTCTTGTGGGTGAGCTATTGGGGGAAGGATTGAAAAATAATATTCTGGGCTCCCCGGTAACACAATATGCAACAGCTTCTGGAAAATTAATAGAGATATGGCCGTGAATGTACACTGAGTTGATGATGCAGATAATTTCATGTACAAAAGAAAACCACTCACACATGGATCTGCCTTATCCATCCGCCATTCTCCTCTTCCTCCCTGCATTTTCTTATTTTCTTCCTAATTTTCCAAAGTTTATAGATAGTTACAGATATTGAGGAAGGGGTCATGATTCCTATTTGGAAAATGATCAGTGTTGTGGATGAGAGAAATTAGAAGTATCATTGTGTTCCCTCCCCTTCCTAAAATCAGTTTTAGGATAATCTCCTGGATAGCCCACAGTCAAATATGTGACGAAAAATCTAGCCCTGAAGTCTTCGTTCAAATAGGGCAATGGTTTTGTTTCCTGCTCCTTGTTCAAATGAAGACTCTGTTCTTTCTACAAGGCCATGAGCAAGCTGACAGGAACCCAGTGGTGCTGGCTGGCTATGTGTCTAGAGGAGAAAAGGATAGGAAAGGATATTCTTCTGCCTGCACCACCCTCCCTTCCCCAGTACACGGGGTCTTCCGGGGTACCTCTTCCATGCCCCACACTGTCCAAAGTCTGGGGTCACATAGGTTAATGAGCAACATTTTTAACCAGCAAGGAAAAATTTCAAGCCCATCAGACCTTTGATGGGGTCCGTGTCTCCAGAGTTTAATGGTCTTGTTTGCTCACCAGGGCATGAGGCCATCCCAGCCCACACTGCCGGCTCACCCCTGTTTGAAAAGGGAAAGGACAGCTCTGCCCAGCTGGAGTCTGGTTCTCAGGGGTCAGTGCCTTATGGACAATTATAACAAAGAGATGGGAAAGGAATTCAATGGTTGGTGAACATCAGTGTACTTTTGTGCAGGAAAGATACAGAGACTGGAAAGTTGTGTCAGAAAAAAACACGTGAACTTCAGTTTTATTATTTTAATTATATTTATTGTTACATAGGTATCAATACAGTCACAGGGCTTAAAATTCAAAGGTACAAATGTTATCCTGGATAAATTCTTCCCTCCAATTCCAAACATCACAGAGCTGTTACGATTAAATGAGATGATATGTGTAAAGTAGTTGGCATAATATTAATACTCAATAATCACAAATAAAAGCTAATGTAACTAACGCCTGTTCATTTCATAAAACACAGACTCGGGTGGACAAAAAAGTACCTTTCTTTACTTTTCCTGTTTCTAGCCTGACTTCCTATCTTGAGTCCTCATTCAAACAGATACAGAAAAGTTAATGTAATTATTTTGGGGGTAAACACAGTTAAATTCAGTGATCTCCCAGCTATCATCCGCTATAAGCGAGTCACAGTCAAGAAAGAGTTCCTTCTCCCTCTTTCTTCTTGTCCCTGGTTGGTCTTTGTTCCAGTAGGGAGAGGGCTGTCACACTGACTGGCCACTGTTACACTTGCCAACTTGGTGTTGTGGGCTGGGTAACCTATGTATTCTCAGTGGTTTGCTCTGGTGCCCTTATGACCTGCTGCTTCAGATGAGCTCTGTCCTGTATCCACCCAAGATACTGTCCCCCACACCAGCCATCCTCTGAGATACAGCAGCATCCTTCCAGAACTCCAGCGGTCCTGTACATGGGCTGCTCACTTCTCATGTGTTCTCTTGCTCTGGTCCCAAGTCTCCACAGGCTTGCTGTCTCCCATCTTTGGTGTCTCACACAGGAGCCTTGGGTATTTTCAGATGGCCATCCACAGCCCTTTGGGGATACAAAAAAACTCAGGGTAGCATTTGTCTCCATTGTACTTGGCCACCACTTCTACTCCACCATTGCTACATAACAATGGATCGTGCTTGTAGTCTCCCTAGACTTCATGCAGCTAGCAAGACACGGGTCTTCTCCATTCTCAGATCCCTGATTTAGAAAGGGTTTTTTTGTGTGTCCCTACCAGACACAGCCACACCTGTGATTTGGCTATGGGAGTGGACAGATTGGAAGGATGCACAACTTCTATGCTGCACCTGCCCTCCTATTTTGTCATCAGCTCTCCTCTTTCTACTCAGCCTAGGGGCTCCTCTGTTGGCTCAGAAGTGGAAGAAATGGGTGCTGCCTGCTCACAGCTTCTTTCATATATTTTCTGTCTTATGCCTGGATAATTCTTTCTGAAGCCAAGGGGTCTGGTGTCCTTGCTCCCTGTTCCCGCAGTGTTTGGATTATGGAAGCTATTGAGGGTACAAATGAACAATGTATAGGAGGATATGCATGGGAGAACACGTCCATTAGTACTAGACGTGCCGTCCCACACTCAGTTTCCGGTCACTGCCCGTGCGTCTGGTTGATGTTTGTTCTAATGGGGAGCATGCTGTTCAGTAGTCCTGAAGAGTTTTGTTGGCTCTAAAAGGCAACTGTGGATTAGGAGAAGAGCATTGGTTTTGACCTGAGATGACCTGGGTGGAGTCCAGACACTGCCTCTTCATTGTTAGGTGATCTTGAGCACTTAATCCCTTTGCGCCAAGGTTTCCCATTTCAAAAGAGAACGGGATCCTAATACTTCCCTCTCAAGGTTGTGACAAAAATTGTTAGGTAATGTTTCTGAAAGTGGTTTAGTATCTGGAAAGCCCATTAAAATCTCAACTATCGTTTCCTCCCAGTCCTCCACACAGTTAAATTATCTTACTATTGAAGGTCACGCAAATGAAGTGGGAAGAGAAAAGTTAACTGTCCTTCCAGACATCCTGATGAGATTTCTCAAGTGATTATAGACACTGAAACAATGGCTGGTAATGAAGCCAACATAAATAGGCAATTCACAAGGAGAATAGTCCTGTGCGTTTCTGGGGTGTAAAGCTATATCAAATGAGATTTCAATAACAAATAGCAGACCCTTAGGCAAAGTTGGAGAAACTTAGCTGTGATCTGATATTTGACAAAATAATTTTATATACTTGCTATGGACCTAATTGCATCCTGCCGAAATTCATATGTTGAAGCCCTAACCCTCAGTGTTATAGTATTTGGAGATGGGGGCCTTTGGGAGACAATTAGGTGTAGATGAGGTCATCTACAATCTATCAATCTCTCTCTCTCTTTCTCTCTCCCTCTTGTGAGGATACAGTGAGAAGGCAGCCATCTACAAGCCAGGAAGAAAGATCTCACCAGAAACTGACCAGGCTGGCACTTCGATCTCAGACTTCCAGATTCTAGAACTGTGAGAAAATAAATTTCTGTGGTTTAAGCCACCCCGTCTGTGGTATTTTGTTATAGCAACCTGAACTGACTAATACAAATATCCTTATAAATCCTCTGTTTCTCCATGGTTGGTTCCCTCCCATCTGCCCTAGGCGAAGCCTGTTTATAGAGCTTTCTGTCTGCTACATTAGAAAGGCAAGCAAACATTTATTCTCATCTATATACATTTTCATTTCCTCCACCATGGAACTAAAATCCATCAAAACTTACCACAACTTTACATCCACCTTCAACCAATACAGTCTTTTATAGAAAGAACGTGTGCAAGCTTCTGCATTTTCTAGTATGCATGTGATAAAGAGGTTTTTTTCTTTTTCTTTTCTCCCTCTTTCTTTCTTTCTTTCTTTCTTTCTTTCTTTCTTTCTTTCTTTCTTCTTTCTCCTTTTTTGGAGAAACCCAATCAGTTCTCTCATCTTCTCTGGTAAATCATAAATTCTTCGAAAATGACAACAACATCATCCTTGTTTTTGAATGAATGATATGCAGCTTCTATTTTTTTTTAACATTTATTTATTATTGAGAGACAGAGAAAGACACAGCATGAGCTGGGGAGGGGCAGAGAGAGGGAGACCCAGAATCCCAAGCAGGCTCCAGCTCCAAGCTGTCAGCCCAGAGCCTGATGCGGGGCTCAAACTCATGAACCATGAGATCATGACCTGAACTGAAGTCAGATACTCAACCCACTGAGCCCCCCACCCCCGGCGCCTTCTGGATATGCAGCTTATCTGGATTTTCATCCTAGTCTCTCAGTTGCTAGTCCATCACTTAGTTACATGAGTTCGGTTTTCCATAACCTCCATGAGCCACCCAGTTTTCTCATTCAGCAAGTAGGAAATGGGCCCAGCACACAGGCTTCGCGTGAGTGTGAAAGAGAATGTGGGAAAGGCTTCAGCACATGGTTGGATTCTCAGTACACCCACATGTAGAAGGGATTGCTGATCTACCACCCCCAAAATGCAATCCCAGAAAAGTTACGCATCTACACCTCAGGTGATATAGTTGGCGAGAGGGAACAGGGCTCCCCCTGGGGCTGGGAGGCTCTGAGAGCCTGTGCAGGCCCAGGTCTGGACTTGGTGGGAGCACAGCCACCCCCAGGGGAGCACTCAGGGGGCTCAGGGATGTTCAGGGACTAGTGGGACCTTGAGTCAGGGAGATAAGAGGTCGGCTAGAGGGCTGGAGCCTCTTCTACAGAGCCTCTTGAGTCCAGGAGGGAGTCACCCAGCATCTTACCAGGATGCTGCACTTACTCCAGAGCTTGGGAGTCCCTTGTCCCTCTCTTGCCCCACACATGCCTCAGGCACCCAGGCAAGGGACTCAGTGCTGGGGCATTGTCATGAAAGAGGGAAATGAAGAAGCAGATTCCTGAGAGAGAGAGAGAGACAGAGAGAGAGCATGCATGTGCCTGGGGTTGAGTCCATACCCAAATCCTTGAGAACAAAAAGCAGGGAAACCACATCACACACACCAACGCCAGGTCCCAGGGCAGAAGAAGCAGCCTGAAAGGAGGAGCCATTTGAAATTGGGGACGGGTGGGAGCAGCTCCAGAATGAGGCAGGGAGGCTCCCGTAGCTGCCGCAGGTGACTGGACAGCCCTCGGGCTTCCTGAGATGCCAGCCGGAGTGTGGGACATGCACGCGGGCTGCTTCACGCCAGGTTGGGGGCTGAAATTTTATCTCTGGAGCCATCACCATGCTGTTCCTCCAAGTGAAATTTCGTCTCATCTTGGTTCTTTTATACAGCTTCCATCCCTGCGCATTGCAGTGATTGAAACTTTGTTGACATTGACCGAAAGTCACGGTCCAGGGGGCTGGGATTCTCTTGGAGCCTCCACGGAAGACCTGCTTCACCTCGAATTACGTTCAGAACAGCAGATAATTTTCAAATGCATTTCATAGGAGCAGGACACTCATTTTAGTGTCCTGGATGCGGTCCAGGGGACTGCAGTCTAACTTCTCCATTTCATATGTTCGTGTTTCTAACATTGCCCAGGAAGGTCATTCCCGGGTTACCAGGGATTGTGAGACAGGAAATGAGAATTCATCCTCAGCCCCACCGCCAGTGCCTGTGGTTCCGGTCCCTGAGCAAGCTCTCTCTGGACTCTGCTCTCAGTTACTCCATCTGGGAAATGGGAATAAAAAAATTCCCGCTGGAAAACATGAAGACGGATTAGAGACGATATTTTCAAAGCGAGTTCTCAGCCAGGTAGGAGAATGCTGCATATTTCATCGATGGTCCGAGGGACAAAATCACACACAGGGGAAAGCCACTTCCTTTCCCCTGTAATCGAGAAGAATTGTAGAACTTGAAATGAGCAATTCATTGTTCTAATGTTTGAGAGGGTGTGGCTAGTAATCTAACAAACTGATCATTCCCAGCTAACATCAAGAACGGGTAGGGGCTCGGTCGGTTAAGCATCTGGCTTTGGCTCAGGTCATGATCTTGCGGTTGGTGAGTTCAAGCCCCGAGTCAGGCTCTGTGCTGACAGCTTGGAGCCTGGAGCCCGCTTTGGATTCTGTCTCCCTCTCTCTCCGCCCCTCCCCCGCTCATTCTCTCTCTCTCTCTCTCTCTCTCTCTCTCAAAAATAAACCTTAAAAAAACAAAGAAGTGGTAAATACTAGTGGAATCAGTTGGCTTTGGAAGGAGGCAGTAAAGCCCCCAGTAAAAAACTCACTACACCCTAGCCTTGGCTCGTGCTCAAATCCCCATAGTAGGGCTTTAAAGTCTGATGAGAAGTTTTTGCTGTTACATTTGGCAGCAGTATCACCTCGGGGGCCAACATAACCCTCTCCCCCCATTCACAGGACAGCTCCCGCTCACCATGCAGGGAATGCACCCACTGTGTGCTCTGCTGGTCAGTCCAGGGCTCAGCCAAGCTGGGCGCTCCACGTAATGTAGTCTCCTCAAGTCTAGCTAAGGGCCTGATGCATCTTGGGTACTCAGTGCTATGAATGAATGAATGAATGAATGAATGAGTGTGCCAGCTCTATGCAACTGAAGGTTAGGGCAGATCCACTTACTATCCCCCGAGAGAAGACACAACAGAGTGCATACTAAAGGGACCTTTGATGGCTTCCCAGAGCTGGGCAGGAGCCCTCAATAACAATATTAACATTTACTTAGTGCTTGCTGAATGCAGCAGTTACGGTTATAAGCATTTTATACGTTTTAACTCACTTCATATTCACGACCATCCTAGGAGGTATGTTCTAGGATCACTCTTCCCACTTTTCTAGATGAGGTCAATACGGTCCAAAGGAGGTTTGTAATTTGCCTAATGGTTAGGATGCTGGAGGAGGTTGTCTGGATGTAGAAGGTCTCCTTCTAGATCTTGCCCCCTTAATCACTCAGTTACAGTGCACATCGACCTATAGAAGGCACAGCTCTCTCCTGCAGAAGGCACAGCTGTGCACTGTGTCATCATACTCAGACCATGGAGCACCACTCAGCCTCGTGACACATCAGGGAAAATTGGGCCCGGTGTTTCTTTTTTCTAAGGGGGTACAGAGATGCAGGGCAATCAGGTGTCTCACTCGTTATCCCTAGGCTCTGCTTGGTAGAGCAGTGATCAGAAAGCAAGCCTGCTGGCCTCTGCCATGCAGCTTGGGTCTCTTCAGGCCAGCCATCTATCTGCACCAGAACCCCCACCGAGGACGCTTCCCAGCACCCCCCCCCCCACCGTCAGCAGGCTATTTTGCCCTACAGTGACCAACTGATAAACACCCGCTATGAGTGAGGTACCTCGGGCACCAGATCCAAAGCCAGAAAAGGTAGAGACTTTAAGGAACGTTCAACCTTTCATTTCAAAATGGGGCACATGGGGCACAAGACACCCCATGTAGTTTTGTTACTCTGTCACGCTGTGCTGGGCAGTGGCAATGGATCCTTACTGACTATAGAGCTTCTCTGGCTCTAAGGAGTCCCTGCAGGGCTGAACGCAACTTTCTCACTGCACCCTTGCCATATGGGGTAAAGCACCCAGCCTTGGGGGTTCTCCCAGGGCCTGTGCATAAAAATGATCCTCGGCAAGCCATCCGTCCTGACCAGCCCCCTTCCACTCCTCACCCGAAACTTAATTAATCATGTTTGCATCTGGATCCAGACAAGACAATAGCAGGGATGTGTTTTTGGTTAGGAACTGAAGCTGCATTCGCAAAGGAATGTTGATTAGTTAGTGGTCGGTATCATTTTTCATGCCTTTTTAAGTTACAAAAATTTTAATATCAAAGCATTTCTCCCTGCACCGCACATATCTATTTCTCATAAGTGCATTCTGCTGGCATAATTTTCTTTTCCTTCCTGCGGGCTCTGTTTATGAGATGATCCATCAGGTTGTCTCGGAGCCTCCATCCAGCCCTTCAGCAGCCGGAGGCGTTCCAGGTGAGCGGCCAGCTACAGCCCACAGCCTCTGCCCATGTGGGAGGGGAAGGAGGAGGGCAGGCTTGAGGCCAGCGCTGATCAGGGAGTCAGCAAGCATCTGCTGGGGAGACAGCAAGCTCTCCTTGTAGCGTGTCCCGGGCCGGATTGAGCCCTCATTGTCAATCCCGCTGCTCTTTAGAACAGGGGTGGACCCCTACAGGGAAGAAAACATTCCAAACCTAGTCTAGACCCATGGATGCTGAGGTCAATCTGAAATACCTCAATCCAGTCTTCAGTCCTGCACCAGGAAAATAGCCTCGATCCAGGGGAAAGTCTCCTAATGCCGGAAACATGTCCTAATGTGTACAACATGCCCATGTGTGTAGAACATGTCAAATTGCAGATGGTAAGTCATGGCAGTAAGTAATGTTGGAAATATGTGGCAGGGCCGGAAGTCTGTCTGCCCCACTGGCCCTTGAGCTAGACTTGCCTTTCAGACAAAGGTGATAAAGGGGTCATGGAAGACGGTGAAGTGCCTCTTTCTTTTGTTCAGGGGCCTTTTCTGCTCAGTTCCAAACCTGGCTCAGGCACCACGAGTACAGCTACAACAGCACTGACCAGTGGAGGCAACAAAAACAAGATGTTCTAAGATGCTCAGGGGCAGGCAGGCCCTCCATCTGTCTTCAAAACCATCAGCACCACGTGGCCTCTAATTCCCCAAACGCAGCTGGCCCCAGGGGAGGGGGGAGGGCTGCTGAAAGGACAGAATCACCGCAGGGAAATGAGGAATTCAGTGTGTGTTTGGGGCACATTGGTCCCCAAAGTAGTTTGTGTTTGCTGGTGGAAATGATCAGTTAATGGCCCCAGATCATCGCTCTCGCCGTTGACTTTGGCAAGAAGGTTGATTGCAGGATACGATGGTGAAGCTGGTGGCTGACGGGGAGACCAAAGACTCTGGGACAATGAAATAACAAACTCAAATTCCTGGAAGTAATTAAAGAATTAAAGCATTGTTTATTCAGAAAATAAATAAAGTGCCAGGTGTGTGCCCCAGGCATTGTGCTGGAAGTGAGCCACACTGGTCCCACCTACCCCCAGCCTCACCCTGGGGTTTGGCCTGACTTGGTCTCATTCTTTGTCCCTCCACCTCCTAGGCCTCTTTCTAAGACATGACCTTCGGGTTGGGCAGGCACTAGAGTGGCCGTTTAGCGGTAGCCAACCTCAGCTAAGGAAGATTTTAGTAGCCCATATTTTGTACTCAGAGTCACAGATGGTATAGAGCAGGGGCCGCATCTGACCTCCTGACTGTTTTGGTAAACAGTTGTATTGGAACAGAGCTGTACCCAATTGCTACAGTATTTTCTATGGCTGCCTTTACGCTGCACCAACGGAGTGGAGAAGCTGAGACACGGACTGTACATCCTAAAATATTTATGACCTGGTCCTTTACAGAAAAAGTTTGCCCTGGTGTACAAAATGTGCCATTTCCATGTAAAGAATCAGTGGTCAAATAGGAGGTATACTCAGATTTCCTGATTTTCTTCTCGGAGACCCAAATCACAGACTGGCCTCCTCCTTAGGAAGTTCTTTTGTTTGGTCTTTGTGATTCCTGCCCCCTGGTGGAAGATGTTCAAAATATCAGGGGGCTGTGACAGAAAACAAAAACGGATAAATGTCTTGAAATCTTTGACCCAACAAGGTAGTTTAGAAATCAAGACTACAGGCTCTCCGACTTCATGGGGCCTGATCTGAGTTCAGAAGTGTGACCCTGTTGAGTCTAGATGGCCATCCATGGAGCACAGAAAAACCAGGTAACTTACACCTATTTATTTTAGACTTGAGAAGTATTTATGTATTGATTTATTAATATTTACCATGCAGAGAGGTCTGTGGAACAGGCACAAACAAAGCAAACCTTTCTGATAGTGTGACAACCTAAAAATGTCTTTTGGGGAATGTTAAGTATTATGTAAACAGTCTTATTATCATCTGGGCAAAACCAGGTATTTTTGTGGTACTCTTGGGACTTTGGAGGCAAGTGACTATAGGAAGAACGGAGGGTCAGAGGTGTTTGCTTTCTTGCACAGGGTAGCATTACCCTCAGTCTGGCTAACCCAAGTCAGCCTCACCGGAAATCCCGCATCTCGAACGTTCTACCCTACAAACTTGATTTTCTGGGGAGGGTCGGGCGGGGGAGGAACTCGGTGCCTTGGAAAGCCAAGGCTGAAGACGTGGCCCTGGGACACTCCTCACAACGGGGCTCATGAAGACTCTCCCAGGCCACCCGCCCAGATGCCTGTGTCCTCAAATCACACATGAAACCGTTCCCTTGACTCCTTTCCGGATCCCAGATCTTTTCCCCATTCTTGTTGGAATGCTGAGAGTTTAAGCGTGTCCAA
The DNA here is from genome assembly GCF_023721935.1 of Panthera uncia. Taxonomy (NCBI): domain Eukaryota; kingdom Metazoa; phylum Chordata; class Mammalia; order Carnivora; family Felidae; genus Panthera; species Panthera uncia. Next base: position 4,691,660 of record NW_026057585.1, read on the forward strand.
GAATTTGCCAGAACTGAGTGTGCCTTGGCGCCTTCTCCTGGATCACTGTCTTCTTGGATGTACACATCATGGTCCAGGAGGGATGGGCTGGACAAACATGAGGAGGGTCACCCTGTTCACACAACTCATGGGAGTCAAAGAAGAGGCACCATAATAAATCTTCTGGGAAATAGGCCAAGCTGACAGCAGGATCTGCAATGGAACGAAGGAACATTGGCAACTGCCACAGATCCAGTGCAGCTCAGCCCAGCACAGCAGACTTTACTGAGGGGCTTGCTTGGTGACAAGCCCATGTAGAGTGTTGAGTGTTGGGAAATCTGGGAGGAACAAGCCCCTGGCCTTGCTTTGGAGGCTTTCAGTGGAGGCCACTGGCCTCGGTCGAGGCCAGCTAAGGGGCAGACGTAGCAAGGAAGCCTGCGGCAGAAAGATCCGAGGCAACACCAGGGCACTGTTGGGTACATGCAGAAGTCCCACAGTCCTAGGCCTGACTCCGTGTCGTCCGGTCATCCCTTACTCTTGAAGCCCCTTCCAGTGCAAGGTCCAGAATTATCTCTGAATCCTCAATCTTGTAAAATGGGGTTGTCATTAAAAACATGAAGGGTGGGCCTACACTCTCCAGATCATGGCTCAGTGGGAATCACATTTCCCTCACAAAAGCCCTGTGAAGGAAGCAACCTAATGCCCACTTTATAAAAGGGAAAGTAACCCGGAAAGATGAACTGATGGGCCCCCAATCACCCAGGCTAGACATGGCAGAGCTGGGGATCCTACAGCTCTGGCCCCCAGGTGTCTACATCTGAGTCCTAAGGGAGGCCTGCAAGGGGAAGGCAGGTCCCAGAAGGGCAGCTTGAGGGCTGAGTCTTCCATACAGTTGTGCGGTTGACCCCCCACCCCCGAAGAAAGGACCCCCAGCAGAGGGAACCAGTGGGGGCTGAAATTCAGCCTGTGTTCTGATCTCTAGGCTATGTTCCCTGACAAGGTACTGGGCCTTCTGGAGATGGGTTCCCTTTTCTAATATGCACCCGAAGGGCATTGGAGGCCGGTGCTGGCCCTCTTGCGGGTGAACGTGTAGTGAGGTGGGGTGTGGGGAGGGACAGAAGACCCATCCCTGGTTTCGTGGTGTGGGGAGGGCTGTGGACTTACCTTGTACACACCTGCTTCATATTATAGCTTTTATTATTATGGCTTCACCTGCTTCAGTCACCCCCCCCCATCCCCGAATGCCTATATGAAGCCATCCAGCAGAATATTTACCCATAAAATGTTTTTTTCCAAGACCAAGGCAGGAGATAGGAAAGAGGGAAGATGAGTAAAGCATATTGTCAACTTAGACATTAAAAAAGACGTGAAAAATACCATTTAGAGTTAGCCCATTTCCAAATACCACAGCAGAAGGGAGTTCTAGGAAAGAATAACCAACAAATATTTCTTGAGTATCATGGGCCCAGTATTAAGCCTCTACTCTATCTGCAGACAGAACAATTAGTAATAAAAGCACTGGAATTCATCACAATCATAAACCTTTTTCACCCACTTGGGGTCCAAATGCAGTTAATCTCCTATTTTTCAAGCCCCTCCCCACCTACCATGTGAACAGCGAATCCAGTGTCCTCTTATCTGCCACATCCTCACCTTGAATTTCATGAGAAGGCTGAGGGCCTGCAGCTTAAAGGTATAAGGCCTGGAGCCTGATCACTGGACCACTGCTGTTCATCTTGCTGCCCTTGATGGTGCTTTTGAACTCGGAGTTGCCTGTTTAGAAGCTAACTTGGGATGGGGCACCTGGGTAGCTCGGTCGGTTGAGCATCTGACTCAGGGCATGATCTTGTAGTTTGTGACTTTGAACCCCACATTGGGTTTGCTGCTGTCAGCGCAGAGCCTGCTTCGGATCCTCTGTCCCCCTCTCTCTGCCCCTGCTCCACTTGTGCGCTCCCTTGCTCCAAGATAAATAAACGTTAAAAGAAGGAGAAGGAGAAGGAGAAGGAGAAGGAGAAGGAGAAGTGGTTGTTAACTTGGGTCAGGCTGGTGGAATATGCCTGGTGGTGTTGCCCCAAACGCCCATCCTGGTTATAGAAATTTTAGGTTCAAGTCTTGTGTTCAGCTACCTTCCCCCCAAACACTCTGCCAAGCAGGCAGTTCTGGAAAATCTTCTAGCATCAGCCACGCCCTGTCAGGGTTATCATCACCAGACCCTCCTCTGCAATACTTTTGGTTCTTACACTGAGCTGGGGTTACGAACCCAGGCTTCCCTTTTCCCTAAGTTAATTTTATTTCTGTGGCTCAAATGTCCCTCTCTATCCATGACCTTGGTGGGGAGCACCCCAGTCTACCCTCTCAGATCTTCCTATTTTCAAATGTTGGGAAGCAGGAGTTGGTAGCCTTATCATCTTCTCTCCCAGAAGATTCTCATGCTTTTTTCCTTACAAATTGGAACATTCTGTAATGTTCCAATTTCACTGGATTGGCCAATGTACCCACTGGACACACCAGTGGATACATCTGTCCATTGGATACACCTCCTCTTCAAGGTTTTGCATACCAGAAGGTTTATAGACTTGCAACCTCACCCTAGTAACAGAAAGTTCTCTCATCTCCTAAGGTCAGAAGATGACAGGCCTCTGTGTTTACATAACCAAGAATGACCTTTATATTACTTCCCCCCCCCCAGAAAAATTAAATCCTCTAGATGATTGGGAGTCTCTACTTCTAGACATAAGAAAAGGTAGATTTTTATCTCTGCCTGAACAGAAGCCCTGGCACATACACTAATGCGATACTATGGCCAATTGGGTGACAGAGCAATTAGTGAACAGAAAAACCCTTACCATGGGCTCCCAGCCCCTTCCTGCTCACTTTCTGTGCTCCCAATAAATCTCCAGACCCTTCCTGCTCACTTTCTGTGGCCCAGCCACACGGTCCTTACTGGCCTTTTCCTAGCTGCTTCCCACTAACATCATCCTTCAGAGCAGGGTTGGCACTTTACTTCCTAAATATGTCATATTCAGTGTGCGCTATTATCACAGAGAGGGAACAGACGGATAGAGGGGAATTAGGTAACTTGCTGGAGATGCCATCTAACGAGTGGATAGCGCCAGAATTCCCATGCAGGTCTGACTCCCAGCTCTGACGTCCCCAGCGCCAGATGTGATCGTGAGAGACCTCACACTGGTGTAAAAGCCAGAGTGCCAGGTGGCCAGCTTCGCGCTGGGGGGCAGTGCGGAGGGACTGTGACCCCGGGGCTAAACAAGGCCCGGGGGTGGGGGCGGGGAAGGCAGCCGGGACACCCTCACCCGGCTCAGGCTGCCAGCCGCGGAGAGAAGGCGCTGGCAAGAGCCCAGAGAGGATCCCCCACAAGAAATATATCGCGTGCTGACACTTTTATGACCTGGGCCCGCTTACAACACACAGGCCGGTGCACGGCTCCGCGTTCCCTGCCCAGCTTGAGATCACATGCTCGCCCCGCGGCTGCCACTTGGAGTCAGGAAAGCCCATATATTTCCCTCCTCGGATAGGCCTAGTGGTTCTCGGCAGGTGCAGAAAGCCAATAAATCACCAGGGAAGTCTCCGTGTATCTCTCCGTCAGGAGGCTTGTCATCTTCGCGGCCTTGATCCACATGAAAGCCGCCAGCGAGCGGGGCGGAGCGCGGGGCGGGGCGCGCCGGGACCGCCACCACCTGCAGGAGGCGCGGCCGGGGCGCCCCCGGCGGGGTGGCTGGGGGGGGAGGCGGGGAGTGGCTCGGCGAATGTTCGCTGCTCCGAGGGGCAGCGGGCGCAGCGGCCCCTACCCCCTCCCGCACGCGCTGCCCGCCTCTTTGAAGTCGGGCTGGTGGGGATCCGATCCGGGTGGGGCGGCGAGGCCCCCGGCTCCGCAGCGGGGCGGGTTACTATTCACATCACGTCCTCATGGCAGCTTTTCCGAGAGGAATGAAAGCTAGAAAGGAGGTTTCTGGACGGCCTCCCATCGCACCCGGCGAGGGGGGAATGGGGGATTCCGCACCACGCCGCCCTGTGTTGACATCCGTGCGTGACCAAAAACTCCCTGAAGCTGGAGTGCGGGACTTGGGGGCCAGTCCCTCTGGGCCGGGGGCCCTTTTGGGTAACACGCCCTTTCCCGCGTTCCGTTTCTTCCAGAAGGCAGCAGAGAGGTCCTGCTGGTGGAATCTGACGGACCTCGGTCACTTGCCTCTCTTGGACTGGAGCGCGTTTACTTCTATTCGGCACTGCCGCTTTCCTCGCGTGTCCGCGGCAACACAAACACCTGCCTCGCGGCGCCGGGGTTGGGGTTATAAATGAGGCAGTGAGTGCAAACGGCTTCGCGCGGTACCACACGTAGTAAAATCATGAAAAGGTGTTGCATTTTTATTATTTCGTCAAGTGTAGAATGTTGGTTTTGGACTAGACGCACTCTAAGGCCACTTCTAGCTGTTAGCTGTGCCCCGGGTGCAGCTCGAGCAACGGGGCCCTCCTTGCTCGGGCACCTGCTCCCCGCCCCCTGCTTCCCCTGCTGACATTTACCATAAGGATCCGCGGGCTGAGGCAGGTCTGGGAAGTCGGACTGCTTTGGACGGGTGCCTTAGTTCAGAGGCATTTGGAAATCTCCTGTGTCCTCATCACATCTGTGTGAGAGGCACCACAGGGTGCTGGATGGGAGACCACAGGCCCCTCACTGAGGGCCTGAGTGTTGGGGGTTACCGAGGGAACTGCTCTGAGCCACATGGCCAGCTGTGCATCACAGACTAGCCCCCAGAGGCCTTTCCAGGGCCATGCTGACCTGCTCAGGTACCACGTGCCCCGTGCAGAGCGCTGAAAGCGGCAAGTTCCCTTAATGAGCCCTCTTTAATTTCCCTGTTTAATCTCTCACTCAACAGTTTTTCATCATCTCCCATATGAAAGCCACCAAGAAGCTTCATTAACTACACTGGGCCTCAGGTTTTTTTTTTTTCAGTGCAAATTGGGGGGGCGGCAATACCAGTGTTTTTCAACAGGGAGGTACTGGCTCAGGGGCCAGGACAGTCCTGGACAATGCTTAGCACCTGCACCCAGGACATTAGATAACAGCAGAGCCCCCAGGCATGGGACTATCACAAATGCCCTCACATTTGCAGGCACTCTGAGCTGAGAATCACTGGATGATCCCATTTCCCTTCTAGCCCTACTATTGTATCAGTTTAGGGGTCCTGGTTCAGGTACTAACTGAGAACCCCACTGTGACTTTGGCCCGCTGGTTAATTTTTTAATAAAATCTGTATTATGGGATCACCATGTCTTATACTATGTGTTGCAGAGCTATTGTGTAGACATGATTTTAGAAAATGGATGTGAAAATACAGAAGAAGTCTCTGAAGGTGAGGTACTATTATTATTATGAGGAAATAATGGTAGTATTTCCTTATTAATAGGTTCTAGGCATTGCATGGACATCCATTTAATTCTAAAAGGATTCTTGAGGTAGGTTTTATCCTTTTCACTTCACATGTGAAGAAAACACATTAAAAGGATAAGTGATTTGCCCAAGGCCATGTAGCTAGAATTTGAACCCAGACTGAACACACAAAGCTCATGCATTCAATAATGCCCTCTACTTCCTGTTTATGTGGATCAGAAACGGCTTGTCCTCAGGTCAGCACATTCTCCATCCATGAGCAATTTATACAGGAAGCCAGATGATTGGACTGTGACTTTTGAGAGATGGAATGAAGACATTAAGAAGCCTTAAGAAGGTCTTGTGCTTTTTTTAATTAATTAATTAATCTATTTACTTATTTATTTATTTAGAGAGTGAACAAGCAAGGGAGGGGTTGACAGGGAGAAAGAGAATCCCAAGCAGGTTCCATACTGGCAGTGTGGAGTCTGATGCGGACTCGAACACACGAAGTGTGAAATCATGACCAGAGCTGAAACCAAGAGTCAGCTGCTCAACCGACTGCGCCCCAGGAAGGTCTTGCTTATATGTCACTCTGCTCTATTATCACCATTAGTGTGACTCTCCAATTTTTTTCTCTTGTGCCTTTCCTGCCCCGTCTGTGAGAATGAAGGCTCCTTATGGTCATTTTAATCTCTTGTATATCCCATTACTTCCCTATAACTCTCTGTTCCCACTGTATTGTACATACCCATACATACCCCACACACCAGAGCTAGGGTTGCCAGATTTACCAAATACAAATACAGGATGTCCAGTTAAATTTGAATTCCATATAAACAATGATTATTTTAAAATATAAGTATGTCCCATATGTTGCTAGGACATACTAATATTTAAAGATTACTTGTTGTTTATGGGAAATTCAAATTTAGTTGGGTGTCCTTTATTTTATCTGACAAGTCATATCTAACCAGAACCCACCAATATCCCAGTGCTCCCCAGCCTTCAAGTCCATCAGCACAGGGAAGAGCAGGGCACTGGATAAGACATGGGAAGAGACCCCAGAACACAGAAGTTTTTGTCCTGGGGGTATTCTCAGTCCAGTTGAAAATAGAGAAATCTCAAAAGGCAGCTGTGAGACACTTGTCTTGAGTCTCAAACCAGCAAATCATGCTGGACCTCTTCCTCACCAGTGGTCTTACATCCACTCCTTCCCCTCCCCACTGGTCTCACCCTTTCTCATTCTCTCTGGTACATTTACTTCCCTCCATCTCCAACTCTGGTCCATTTTCTCAACCATTTGTGTCTGAGGGATGGCAACAACTTCCTAACTTGGCTTCCTGTTTCCATTCTTGATTCTGAATGCCCCCCCCCCCACACACACCACACTGATACCAGAGTGGTCCCTGCGTTCTTTCAAAATACCACGTTTCCTCTGATGATCATAGTAATACACGTTCATTGTAGAAATATCAGAAAACCCCATAGGAACAAAGAAAAACATTCCAACCTTCCCTGGTTATTTTTCCATTCAAAGTTCATGCCAGTTTCTCATTTTCTACACAGTAGGACCCAACCTCCAAGACTGAATAGTCCAGAGCCCTGTGATCTGGCCTCACCTGCTTCTCCTGACTCTGCCTGACACAGTCTGGCTCGTACCCCAAACTCGAGTCATACAACAGTCTTCCAGTTCCCTAGGTAAGGAGCCATGCTCTTTGTCCAGGCCTTTGCAAAGCCTTTGTTTTCTTCTTCCTTAACTGGCTTCTCTACAGTAACAAACTCCTATTTGTACTTGAGAACCCAGTTCCAATGTTACTTCCTGGACCTATGCTTCTCAAGGCAGTCTTAGAAATAATCTCCTTAGTGGTCCTATAGTCATCTATGCTTTCACAGTTCTTGTAAATACCTTTCTTGTGGATTTCTCGAAAAGAATGTGTTGGGGTGGCTCAGTCCGTTGAGTGTCCAACTTGGGCTCAGGTCAGGATCTTGCAACTCATGAGTTCAAGTCCCATGTCGGGCTCTCTGCTGACAGCTCAGAGCCTGGAGCCTGCTTCAGATTCTGTGTCTCGCTCTCTCTCCGCCCATCTCCTGCTCACGCTCTGTCTCTCTCTCTCAAAAATAAACATTTAAAAAAATTTTTTTAAGAAAATAGCATGTATAAATTACTTATTTACACATTTATCATTCCGTGTAAACTGTGGAGTCCTTAAGAGTAGAAACCACAGATCTCTGATGCTAGTAAAGTCTTGACATAATCAGGAGCTGAATAAAATGCTGGTTAATCACTAAATTATGTAATTAGTGGAGCTCATTCCTTTCCCACATGCTTCATGCATTCCACCGATGGCCTCATACAAATTGTTCTACCAACTAAACACTGATTTAAATGCTGTTATTACTTGCCACTTGCCAATCCAAATAGATTATAAATGTCTGTAATCCTCCACCGTGGCTATTTCGGGGCTAGGCATAAATATTTGTTGAAAGACTGAAATATCTTCCCACAGACCTAGTAGAGGATGCAATTCACAGCAGATGGTGGAAGGACTCATTTAGGGATTCCGGGGTATGGGTTCCAGTCTCTGCTTTTCCAAGCTGTGTAAATTACTATGGTGCACCGCATCTTAGTGTCCTTGCCTAAAAAGCATGGAGATGGGTCCAGGTGATCTCCTAGTCTTCTTCCTGCCATCTTTAAAGGACAAGGAACTTATAATCTTACCAGCTGTGACTCGAACATATTGTGATGATGGCTAACAGTCATTAACTAAGTGCTGTATAAGTGATAAAGTTAAAGCACATAAAAGTCGAATGCCTTTCTCGATTACTCAGCGGGTGACAGAGCTGGGCGTGAACGCGGTGAATCTGGTTGCAATCCTGGGCTCTTTCACAAATCATCTCTAAAGTTTCATTTCACCTGGACACCCCCGGGTCTCTAAACTCCTTAACGTGGAAGTATAGGCGCCAGCCTCCACAGCCCCGTCTTAGGCACTTAGAGCGTTTAGGTCCTGTTTTGCTGCAAGAGGGTTTCAGAGGTGACATCACCAGGGTAGAGTGGGAGGGACTTGGACCCAGAAACCGCGGAACTCGAACATGAGCCTCAGCTCGATGTCACACCGGCTGTGGGAACCCGGGCTCCTAAGCTCAGTGGGTCTCAGTGTTCTCCACCCCGAAACGGTTGACAAAGCCGGTCCTGCCCTGCTCCTCCCAACAGACAGCCCTGTTCTGAGGATCAAAAGAACGAGAATACGTGAGAGTGCTTTGTAAATTGTGAAGTGCCATACAAATATGAGTTATTATTATTTCCAGCTGGGGTTGTCTGGGACTACTTCAATGCGGGCATTATAAATGATTGATAAGACTTTATGTGGTATTTGTGCTTTAAGGGGGAACAAGTCTTAAGTCAAATGACTAAAACTCTGGTATGGAATGCTGGTTGCAGCGCCCTAGACCGAGGGATTTGGGCAAGTGAGTGGGGGGAGGGTTTGGGCCCAAATCCAAAAATACCACTCTTAAGTTAAGCTGAAGCTAAGTCTCTAAGTTAAAGCCAAACTTAGATTCCAGGGTTAGGAATTGCTATTATATGTTGATTATTATTTAGTTATTCATTGGAGAGGTCAAAGAAAGTAAAAATATCAGCAAATGTTTATTTGAGTGCTTCCCTCATATCAGGCATTGCTCTGAGTATTTTAATGTGTTTTTCTTTTCTTTTCTTTTCTTTTCTTTTCCTTTTTTTTTTGGGACAGAGAGAGACAGAGCATGAACGGGGGAGGGGCAGAGAGAGAGGGAGACACAGAATCGGAAACAGGCTCCAGGCTCCGAGCCATCAGCCCAGAGCCTGACACGGGGCTCAAACTCACGGACCGCGAGATCGTGACCTGGCTGAAGTCGGACGCTTAACCGACTGCGCCACCCAGGCGCCCCATCTTTTTTTTTTTTTTTTTTTTTTATTAGAGAGACAGAGCCAGTGAGAGAGGGGCAGAGAGCAGGAGACACAGAATCTGAAGCAGGCTCCAGGGTCTGAGCCGTCAGCACAGAGCCTGAATGCGGGGCTCGAACTCATGAGCCGTGAGATCATGACCTGAGCCAAAGTCGGATGCCCAACCGACTGAGCCGCCCAGGTGCCCCTCTAAGTATTTTATATGTACATATATTTAATTCTTAAAACAATCCGGTGAGATTAATAGCTCTGTGGGAAACAGGACTATCCACATTTTCCGGATGGGAGAAATAATGCTCAGAGAAGTTATGCAGCTTTTCTGGGGTCACATAGCTAGTAAATGGTGGAGCTTGGGTTTGAACTCGGTCGTTCTGACCCCAGATAGAAGGAGGGAGGGAGAAAAAGAAAAGGAAAGAAAAACATCTGAATACTGAGTATTCCTTGAATAAATCATTCTGGGACCTGGGGGAGGCAACTAGACAGAGATCCAGAACCAAATAATTTCCAAATGAAACATGTCCTCAGGGAATCAAAGAAAGATCAAGGGGCCTCTCCTTGTTGTAAGGCACAGTACGTCCATCTTTACATCTGCGGCCTGCGACGGAGCCACTATCACTGCGAGGAAAAGATAAACTGGGTGCTATGGAGACACAGAGGAAGGGTGACAGTGAAGGCTGGGAAGGCCTCCTGGCAGAGCTGATGTCCCGGTGAGTCTTTGAGACTTAGAGGATCCAGCCACAGAGTTGGGGAAGGAGGCCTGAAACCACAGAGCGTGGGTAGAGCTACAGGTACGTAGGTAGGATTATAAGCATGAGGCGATGCGGAAGAGGTCAGGTGGAAGGCTAGAGGGAGACTAGGTCGGGTCACTACTCCAGGCAAGAGGATTTGAGCCCAATAGCTAGGGAAGTCATAATAGAGCTACAAAGAGACCAAAGTGATATTTAGGAAGTGTTTGGTGAGGCATTTAGCGACTGGTTGGAGGTGTACATCAGAGAGCTCTGTTGACACCTGTGTCTTGACTCAATGGCTGGAGAGATGTGGAACCACCCGCTCACGAAGGTTTGGAGGGCTGAAGAGGAGCGATTCTGAGAGCTGGGTTTGTCCAGCAGTAGATTAGAAAAGATAAATGCGAAACTCTGGGAAGCAATCAGGGCTACAAACAGCCATTTGGTTTGTTAAGTTTATTAACTACTATGTGTCAACATTAATTTAGGTGCTACACTCAGAAGTCAGGTTATGGCAGGTGATGACAGACAATCCCCAAATCTTAAGACAAAACCAAAAGTTTATTTCTCAGTCATACTACACATCAAGTATGTCTTGTTCAGGGGCTCTGAGGGCCCATATTGCCATCTGGGGACCCAGGTTGATAAGGCTGCAGCATCCTGTAACTTCGGCATCTAGAACACGAGTCCTCCTCAGTCATCTGGGCAAGAGAAGAGAGAGACTAAAGAATCGTATGTGGGCCTTTTTGTCCCCCTATCTGGAAATGACATACCTCCCATCTGCTCACATTTCATTGCCAGATTTGGCTTTATGGGCCCACCCGACAGCGGGGGCCTGGGAAATATAGAGGTGCAAGGATTATTTGTGGTGAATATTACTGGATCTGCTACATAAGGCATCAGAATATGGGAGGTGAGTAAATCCAGGAGAGAAAGGATGGATCGATGGAGCCCATAGAGTGGTGAGTGATAGAACCTTCTAGAAGTGACAGGTGACAGAGGAGAGGAGCCCAAGGAGGAGGCTGAGAAGCGGCATTGAAAGACGTTAAGAAGTAGAACTCAATAACATCACGCAAGCTGAGGAAGTACATAGGTCTGTGAGGAGGTCCAGGGTGGCAAATGTGGATAAAGACTGACATTTGTAGTCTATTTGACAATCAAGAGAGATCGGGAGAACATTTCAGTAGACGTGTTTCTATGGAGTGAATATTTAACTAGATTTGTTTCAGAAAACAGGGTGACTCTGAGGCCACAGTTCTGAAAGAAATGTCCTGAAACGTGTTCTGAAAGTAATGGAAGCAGTTCGGTTTACCTCACAATGTTATTTAAAATGCTTAATAAACTTTCAATTGATGACTATCTCATAGGGTAAAACAAGACCTGTAAAAGTACAGACCATGATAACTGGAATGGACCACAAGCTGTGTCAACTGTCCAATGAAGAGAGAGGTTGACCCCTTACTGATGTCCTTACGTTGTGACAATATCAGAAGCTGAGATGTTCATCCGAAGTGCGGTTACTGCTCATTAATAATATTCCTTGGATTGAATTGGGAACTCCCATTTGTGGTTTCCCACCGTCCCCAAGAGAAGAGGGTGTCAGTATTTCCTTTCTGTTTTTTCGCTTGAGAAAACCGAGCTAAGGAACAAAATGAATAGTGGATGATGTCTCAAGCATTTCTGGGGAAAAGGAACACGGAAGAGACATTTGTTGAGTACGTGTTACGTGCCAGGCAAGTCCTATACATAATTGTTTTTAATCTTCATAACCACTTAGTAAAAGGAACCTCTTTTCTCCTCATTTTATAGACGTGACAAAAGTGAATAGAAGGCCGCAGTTTTCAGACTCCAGGGGCTTCATTCCATTGGCTGTCAGCTAAGTGGACTCTGAAAGGGGGCCCCACGTCTGTCTCTCACAAGACTGCTGTGACTTTCTCAGAACCCATCAGTCCAAAGCCGCTAGGAGGCAGATGAAAGGCGTCACGGACCTGTGGACTGCCGCTATGCCTTCATAGGGACTGACTTCCAGCTTTTAGCCACATGCATGAAAGAGGCTGTTCCCATCTGCTGACCTGTCAGGCTGCCCCTCTCTTGGGCTTCTTTCCTCCCTCCTTGGAGTTTCTTCAATAAAACATTTCACTCCCTTGAAAAGCATCTCTCCTGAGTGGCATGGGGAGGGCCCAATATGGTTCCATTTAGCTCTCCGGGGATGAGAAGGAGGCATCCTTCCTTCACATAACTTTCCCAGCAAGTGGTGTCTCTGTTTCCTCTCCCTCAAAAACTAGGAACAAATAAATTCTGGTTAACACAGACTCCCAGCTCACAGATCTCCTGAATCCCATACCACACTTTCTGCTTCACCGCGGGTCTCCTGGATCCTTAGATGCCTGATTCCCAGAGAACTGAAGGGAGAATTGAGTGTGGAGCCACCTTCTGGTCATGCTACGAATTTCACCTTTCTTGGCCGCTTCAGAGAACAGAGAGGTTCTGGTCTTTCTCTCCACCTCCCCTTCTGCACTGGGTGGGGAGAAGACTCAACTCTGCCCGGGGTCCCCTAGGGTGCATGGACATAATTGACAAACCCATGTGTGAGGAAGGACAAATCAGATTTTCAAATGGTACAGAAGAGAGGTTTGTCTTCTGGCTGGACTCCCTTTTTAGTGTTTTCCCTTCCCCCTCCACTGCCTAGAGCTGGGTCCTCTCCCTGGACCTATTTTACTCTTCTGTGGCTGCTCCTTAACTTCATGAAAGTACTGACCAGAATCACCTGGAAGACCCAAGAAAACAGAGAGATGGTGGGAGCCAGTCCCCACGGTTTCTGATTTGCATTTCACTGAGAATTAGCATCTCACTGAACCTCAAAGTGGTTCAAACCCTGAGTGGGCTTCAAAGGTGGATGCAAATTTGAATCACTTTTTTTTAAAAGGGGCGCCTGGGTGGGTCCGTTGGTTCGGTTCAGGTGGTGATCTCGTGGGTTCATGCGTTGGAGCCCCAAGTTGGGCTCTGCACTGACAGTGAGGAGCCTGCTCAAGATTCTATCTCTCCTGATCTCTGCCCCTCTCCCACTTGCGCTGTTTCTGGGTCTCTCAAAATAAATTAACTTGAAAACAACTTGAAAACAAACTTGAAAACAAACAAACAAACAAACCATCGTGTGTATGTGTGTTGGAGGTAGTTTCTGCAGGCCGGTTGGCACATTGGTAGTTTGTTAAAAATGCCTCCCTCCCCTGGGTGATTCTGGAGAGCAATCAGGCTCAGAATCTCTGTAAATTCAGATCAGGTCCTTAACTCCTGAAGGTTTTAGATCTGAGTAGTGTTATTTAAGAAACTTTCCCTCCTAAACTGTCTAGACCCTAAGAAATACGTTTCTTAGGGACATGTGCAGATTGGGGGAAGAGAAGGGCATTTTATCCAAAGAAGTTAAGCTCCCTCCATATTCTGCTGTTGGCTTAAGCTGGAGTGGTGCCCAGCACGGAACTCTGAAGACAGTTAAGTTCTAGCTCCACCCCTTATGACTGTGTGACTTGGGACAGCTATTCAACTGCTCTAAACCTCAGTTTTCCTATCTGTGAAATGGGGACAATAAGCACATCTATTCTATAAGGTTATTATGAAGAATAAATAAGACACTCCCGGCCCTCACACATGGAATTCTATTAAAGACAAATACTGTGTTACCATTATGGTAGTTATCACTAGTGTTCATTTTATAGCCCTTTGGATCAGCTATGGGAGAGCTAGTGAATTCTTGTCCTCACTCCAAGCTTGAGGGACCCCCCCCCCTACCCCGCCCTGTGAGTTGTAAGAGATAAGGGCTTGAGGCCTGAGAACTTTTCCAATTCCAACTTCAGCTCCATAATTTGTTACCTGTCAGCGATCCATCCTAACCTCCATCTTTGCCAGAATGCCTACCACAGTCCTTAAACTCTACCCGTCCACACCAAACATATGATCTTGCCATGAAACCTGCCCTCACATCCTGTTGGATCTCTCTGTAGGAATGGCACCCCCATGTACCATCTACTCAACTGCCCACGCTAAAACCCTGGGAGTCATTCTAGGCTCCTGCCTCTTGTTCCCTGCCCGTCATCACTATTAAAAAAACAAAACAAAAAAAAAAAAAACCCAAACAAGTAACCAACCAAGCAAATGAACAAACAACTCACAAATAATCACTTACCGGGTCCCGCCTACTCTTTTGATTCTTAAATCAATCTTATCTGCTCCTACCCCCGTTCAGGCTCTCACATCGGGACTATTTTAATGGTCTCTTACTTGTCTTTATTACTAACTCCTTTTTCTCTCTCTCTATTCTACTAATCCTCAGTTCTCCTCTCCCATGTACCATGTTACTTCCGGAGAGACCCAAATATGATCGTACTGTTCCCTGCTCAAAACTCCCCAGTGGTTTTCTATCACCTACCAGGTCGAACTGAGCTTGCGACACAGACACCTGCAGGCAACACAAACTGATGGCAAGGACTGAGTGGAGCTACATGCACTCAGCTGTTTGCACTATGACCTGCCTATGTATGTTGCTTTTTATTTTTTATTTAATTTCATTACATATATATATATATGTATGTAACATATATAATATACATTATATTATATATATATTTTATATATTATAAAAGAGATCCAATATATATCTATATTTAAAGTCTTTTTATTTATTTTGAGAGAAAGAGTGTGAGCAGAGGAGTGGCAGAGGGAGAGGGAGAAAGAGACAGAATCCCAGGCAGACTCCATGCGGTCAGCACCCTGACATGGGGCTTGCTCTCATGAATGGCAAGATCATGACTGAGCCGAAACCGAGTGGGTCACTCAACCGACTGAGCCACCCAGGCGCCCCTAGGTACGTTGCTTTTAAAAACTCTGTGCAAACCAAACAAAACGTCTCCTAGTTGTGAAACCCTCAGGCCACCAGTCTGAATCACTCCTGGTCTACCATGTAAATGCTAATTTCTTTGGTATATCCTCAAGGCCTTTCCCGATGAGGCTCTAGTTACCTATCTAAACTGGTCCCAACTTCTCTCTCCTTGCACTTCATGCATGAATAATCCAGAATTACATGTAGTTTTCTCAATAGGTCATGTGCTCTTGTACCTCGTGTTTTTTGCTCATGCTGTGCCTTCTACATAGAATGCTTCTCTTTTCAATATGCTGGCCAAATCTAGTTTAAATCTGAAAGCTCAGTTCCAAGGCTAGCTATAATAAAGCTTCCCCAAGATTAACATAGTTCTCCCTCTCTTACTCCTAATCTGCCAATCTAACAGTGCCTCTAGTGCGCTGAAATTACTTATTTGTATATCTATTTCCTCCTCTAGTCACATAAACTCCTCAAAATTGGGGGCTATCTTTTCATTTTAGTATCCCCAGTTTTAGCATGGTGTCTGGCATAGAGTCTAATGAATACACATAGGGAGGAATGTCATTAATTAACATTTCAAGTGCTTCCTGAATTCCAGGCACTGACCTAAGCACTTTACAAGCATTATTTGTTTTAATCTCTGTGTCAGGTCTACCAATGATGAGCAGAAAGAGTTCCTGTGTGACATATACATGGGCTGTTTCTAGGAGCCCCATGCTCAGCTGAAAATGATAAAAATGTATTAAAAATGACTAGGGTTTGAGCATCAGGGATGGTCCAGAGTGACCCATAATTACCTCTATCCTGCTATATCGAAATTATAATATAATGAAGTCCTTGAGGACAAATCCTGCAGTTTCTGTCTCAGAATTCTCTGCACATGATAACACTCTTGGCACACAGTGGGACCTGTGTAAATTTAGATATATAAATGAATGGAAGTTCTCATAGCTTTCTTACTATATGAGTTTGAGAAGTTCTGAAATTCTTGCTACAAGTCCCTGGCAGGCTCGTGGTTTCTCTGACTTTTTCCTTTAGAAATGTGCTGGGTATCTTGGATTACATAGGTTATGTATTTTTTGACTATGATCATACACTATATCTGAGATAAAGGGAAAAAGAGAAAGGTGGAGTAGAAAAAGATAATATAAAAGATGGAAAATAAAGAAACATAGGAATACGGGAATTAAAAAACACTAGCAGCTATTATTACTACATGATTTCAACGTGAATCTTCAACACCTTTTATTTTCCTTGCTAAAAAAATATTCCTGCAATTAAGCTATATGACCACCAGATGTCAGTAAAGTAATAACATGTCTCATCAAGATTTACCAAAACCTGGAGTTACTGACTAGAGCTTTAAGCTCAGTCTCCTTCAGAGATTTGTAATTATGAAGCTCCCTTGTGACACTGATGGAAAACACACTTTATTAAAACATAACGCTAAGGAAACAAAGTAAGAACCAAAACATATAATGCTCTTCAAGAAAAACATAAAAGTATCCACATTCTTCAAACATCTAAATGTATTTCTTGACTTTGGTATGATAGCTAAAATTCCTAGCTCAAATTTCAACTGTTATAGTCCTTTTGACAATTTCAAACATTAGATAGAGATGTTAAGTTTGGTTCACTCACCTATACAAACTGTTATCAATTTCTTTCTTCCCATTTGTCATCCCTGCCCACCCCTACCCACCCTTCACTACACACACATAGCCACCTGTCACTCAGAGTTTGCGGAACGACCCTGTGTTCAGGACGCAATAAATTAATACTTACTTCCATCACTGATTCTCATATCATTCTGAATGAATCTCTTTTAAGTATCTGTAAATTTCATCTTCTTTACATGAAGAAAATTAGCTAATCCAAAAGTTTTGCAATTTCATCCCTAACTCTCTGATCAATTATATTAGACTCCCTCTCCACCTTTCCTCATCTCAATTATGTTATATTAACATCTTCATGTTTTAATTGTTTTTGAAACTATATAGTGCTGAATTGTATTCATCTACCCTAGTTCAAGGATTGGCTTTAGGAATCCCCCTGCAGCTGACAGTGAAGGGGTGGCCAGGTGTTGACCCTTAGCTAGAAATGAATTTGGTTCTATCTCTTCTTTCTGCTTTTGGGAAAGGTAAGTGTGTCCTTCAGCATAGGAAAGGTTATGCTGCAGAATAAGCAGGTCCAGAATTTCAGTGGCTTAAATCAAAAGTGTATTTCTCACCCACACTGCAAATCCAAATCAGGTGAACAGAAAACCTCTGCTTACTCAGGGACACGGTTGATGGAGTGTCCTTCCTATGCATGGAATAAGGTGTCTCAAAGTCACCATAGTCATGTCAGCTGGTCATAAGCAGAGTCAGAGGGTCTTCTCATTTAAATCCTCTGGCCCACCTCACTTCTGCCCACAATCCATTGTCCAGAGCTAATCATATGGCCAGGTCTAACTTCAAGGTGTGGGGAAGTGCAGTCTCCATGTGCCCTTAAAGAGAGGGGAACTAAGTACTGGCCAATGGTAGAAATATGTGTACGGTCTGCCTTAAATCTCTAAATATTTAATGCTGACTTCTTAATATGTGAAGAACATACCTATCCCCTTTCCAAGAAGACAACCTAGGTATCTCATCAAGCTGGGCATTACATTCAGTCTATGATCTCTGAATGAAGCACAGATGTTCCTTCATCATGATATCTTACATTGTAATTTCTACATCAGGTCTGGAAGTGGCATCTTTTGGTCTCAAAAGCTATGAACTAAAAAGACAAGTGATCTGCCCCCAAATCCATCCCCCAATGAGGGAGGGACAGGATCACCACAATAAACACTCCTTTTAAGAAAGGGGAAGAAGTTCTGAATCCTGCTGTTTAAGCTTTGGAGGCCTCCTTCCTTGGAGCGGAAGTGTACTTTGACTAATCTCTGATTCTTCAGGTTGAAAGAACTACCCGCCCCCCACGCCGATCCATTTTTCTCCATCGCTGCTGTGTCTACCCTCATAGGTTCTGTCTTTTCTTTTGTCTTTCTTAACTACATCTGAAATAGACATTAGAGGATATGATGTCTTAGGGGACTGAGAATTTGTCCCAGCCCACTTCCTACTGTAGAGGCCCAGGTCTTAAGAGTCACTGTCTCTTGGGGCGCCCGGGTGGCTTGGTTGGTTGAGCGTCCGACTTCGGCTCAGGTCATGATCTCACGGTCCGTGAGTTCGAGCCCCGCGTGGAGCTCTGTGCTGACAGCTCAGAGCCTGGAGCCTGTTTCAGATTCTGTGTCTCCCTCTCTCTCTGCCCCTCCCCTGTTCACACTCTGTCTCTCTCTGTCTCAAAAATAAATAAACGTTAAAAAAAATTAAAAAATAAATAAATAAATAAAAAGAGTCACTGTCTCTTAGTCAAGGCCTATGATTCCTTGGTGTACAACCCTTTCAAAACTCACTAGACTGAGACTCCCCATGTATTGGATTTCAGTCAGCTTTATGTGGCACTCACCACATCCTCCCATATTTGTTATTCTTTGCTTTCCCACCCCCATGTCTATCTCTGGACTTAATTTGAGTACATGCCACACCTTTATTTTCTTTCTTTGAACACCTTTATCCAACCAAAAGGATTTACTGGGCACCTGCCCTTCATTGGATCTTTACCAATGAACACACATCTCTCCATTCAGAGGTTTAAACAACTGTGTGTGGTGACTATGTTCTTAATGTGATCCTCTCTGCAGGGCTGAGATTTCATGAGCCTTTGTTGGTCACAGGATTTCTCATTCTTACCTTTTTAGTTAAGAACTGAGAAGCAGTTGACTTTGCAACGTCACTAGTCCCTGAATTTTTGGATCCCCTCTGTTCTCTTTTATTGCTTGCTTGCTTGCTTGCAAGCAAGCGGATTCTTTTCTGAGTCATCTCTTTCTCGTAGTACCTTGCCAAATATAGCCAGCTGAAACTGGCATACACCACAGTATTCTGTTTTCCAGCATCTTTTCATAGATCTATACATTAATTAGGTGCATAACTGAAGGTGGCAGCTTTGCCAAATGTTTTCCCATTAAATAATGTGGGCTGTCAACGTTCCAGCCTCCAATATTAGTTTTTTCACCACCTACCACCTCGCCTATAGGCCAATGTCACATGTTTTTTGTCACATTGAGTTTTGCTTGCTTGTTTTTGTTGTTGTTATTACGATAGCATCCTTCCTCTGGCTCCAATGTGTGTATCAATCAGAATAGTCTAGGCTATGCTTTGGCAAGGAACAGCTGTAGAACTTCAGTGGTTTGGGACAAGTGTGTTGGTCACTCACACGGTATGTTCAACAGATTGGCAGGAAATCTCTGTGCATTGTAATCCCCAGGAACCCAGGCTGTTGCAGGCTCTGTCACACTCCCAATATGAGAGGCTGGCATTAAATGCTGCAGCCTGGAAGTAACCCACATTACTTACCCTCACAACTCGTTGGGCAGGACTCAGCATGTGGCCCAACTTCATTCAAAGGGTCATAGTCTTCATCCACTCAGTGGTTTTGGTTTTCTGGCTTTCTTATCTCCACATACACAAAACAGGCCACTGGCCATAGTGTCTATCCTACTACACAGCTTCTCTATGCACTTCAGTGTATAGGTTTGTGAAAAAGGCAAGGTGATATGACCAGAGATTCCCTCTGACTTTGGTGAAGGGAAAGGATTGGGAGCTTACTGGGGACTGGAACCACCAGCCCAGACACAACAGCTTGCCACACCTGTAAGACTGATGAGGGAGTGTTGCAGAACTTGACGGAGAACAACCAACAACAGTTCTTTCCGTAACTTCCTCCCCTGAGCCTTGCCGAGTTCTCATCTATACAAGTAGCTGGTAACCGCAGACCTCTGAACCTTCCAGCTCCTCACGGCTGTGATGTCTACCCTACGTTTTCAGAAACAGATGTTGCAGCATGTTTTCATCTCTTCTCGTTCCTACACTGGGGTTATTTCATTTTCCTCTGAAGGTCTCCTTTTGGGAATGATGAAAACTCTGTGATGGTAAAGGAGGCCCTTTCCCGTTTCCTACCCCAATTCCCCTTCTGTCAAGTTCCACGGTTTCCTGTGAAGGAGTTACTGCCACGGAATCTTCAGGCTTCCTTATGAGGTTTGGTTTTGGTTAATGTCTGTTAATGGTCCAGAGAGAGGTGATAACTGCATATTAATGAGGTTCACAAAGGAGCCAAATTGAAAGCTGTTGCAGACTCCAGTGGTGGCAGCAATAAACCAGAACTCTGGAGAGAACTAACAACCAGGGACAATACATGTGGTGAAACCCGCACATGTGATACTGACTCTTCAGGGCAAAGAAGAAGTTCAGGCATTTTTTTTTTTTTAAAGAAAGGGAAAGAAACAGTGTGGAAAGCAGCAATCAACAGAAGGTCTCAAGGATGCAATGAAAAAATGAATGCCGAGGTTGTAAAAGCCTCAGTGTCACTGAGAGAGGACTTTGAAAAGCATGCGGCAGTCCCATCCACCTTCACCCGTGATGGTCACATGACCTGGGTCAGCATAGCTTAGAACACAGCTCTTGGTTCTGGGGTAGGCATGTAACTTGACTTAGTCTAA